>NW_010188043.1:0-13279 GCF_000695765.1 Mesitornis unicolor | reverse complement strand
GGGTGTGGGTGGCCGGGGTCTCCCGCCCGGGCCCGTTCCTCAGGGCCGAGGGAGCAACGCCAGTAGCGGGGCCGACAGAGCGGGCAGGCAGCAGCCCGGGGCAAGGAGCCGGACCCACAGGGCCACTTCCAAGAGTCTTCTCTCCAGCAGGAGCAGCAGCTAAAACCAGGCTGGTTTATTAACCATCACAGGTTTGCAGAGCCCACTCAGCAACAGGTCCGGCAGCCCCAGCACAAACCGTGGCCCTACTGAAGCTTGCCAGAGCTGCAACCACAGCAAAGGCAATAAAAACCAAACGGCTTATGAATGTCTTTCACAGGCACAAGGGGGAAAAATGCATCTCAAAGTTGCAGGTCTCTCCCCAGAACAGGCAGGTTTCTCTCTCCTTCCCTGCTTTGCAGGCTGTCAGAAAACCATGCAGGTTGTGCTGTGCACAGAAGTAGAAAACATCAGTATTTTTAAGTCCCAAGGTCACTTCTGTACCTGAACTTTTTGTATTCCCTGCATGGCCACCAAGCTCCCAGTTACTGTCTGTGACAGTCCTGGATGGGGTGGGAGGCAGTGCTTTAGCAGTTCAGACTTCAAAGACAGAACAGGTCCCAGCAGTGGTTCTCACACCATGGAGCTGTCACTGAGGCAATGGCATTAGCTCTTGGCCAAGACCCAGGACGTCAGCTGCTCCTCCAGAGAAGAGCAAGCAGAGCCCTTCAAGGCACAGCCCTGCTCTCTCAGGAGTCTTGGGCTCCAGCCAGACAAACTTGAAAGAGATGTTACTCCTGGGCCAGCATGGAAACAAGTGCACATCCACAGGATCATCACAGACAGGTACCCCTAGGACAGCCTCCTGAGGGGGGGCTAGGTGTCCCCTTTGCCGTTGGGATGCAAAGACTGAACTGTCTTACACGCACAACACAAGACTCATCAGCATCTGTTCGGGGGCTGGGGACACTTGGATACCGCTCCATCTTCAGTCATAAACCCCAGCTACCAAAACATGGTTTCTCTGCAGCACAGCTGTCGTTTGGCTTCTGACCTGGGGCAGAAGGTAAGGCTGGCTCCTCCTGCAGTCAGATCACCACCAGCACACCCCACCTTCTGCTGGGATGACAAGCACCACGAGCTCCTCCTCTAGCCTGCTCATCAGGCCCTGCATCCCAGCCCTGGCACCAGCCAGCCTGGCAGGAGACCCACTTTGGCTTTTCTGGCTGTGCCACTGCCAGTCACATCTGTTTCCTTATATACAGCTTAGAGCCCATGGTCCCTGGGAAGAGTGCATGTACATGTCCTGCAAAACAGAGACTACACTTCTGTCTTAGCCAGTGGCATCTGCTTTTTTTCCTCTTTCAAATTGTCCAACTGACCATCAAGTCAGCTTCAGAGCAACTGTTCAACTGTTCTCAGCCTTAAGTCAAACCTGAGGAAAGGTTGTGCCTAGAGGTTTTCCTGCTTCTCTCCCCCAGCTGAACCACCTGATCTCCCCCTGAATGCAGTTGTGGTACCAGACCAGCACTCTGCTTTCCTTCCATCAGCCATCCTCACTGCTCCAGCTTCTTCTCTGTCCAATGGATATGGCTCTGGCTCCCATCTCTTCATATCCAGGTGTGTTTTCTACTTTCAAACCTTTCAGCCAGCCCCTCCTGAAGCCGCTTCAGCTCCTTCTTCATGAAGACAGAAGAGAAATGGGGGAAATTCCTCAACTACCAGCACATGGAGCAGGCAAATACTTTGTTAGGAATCCAAGGTTAGCCAGTTTCCATCCTTGGCCACATCACACACATATCACACACACAGAATCACACACAGAATCGCTCGGTTGGAAAAGACCTCTGAGATCATGATGTCCAACCGTTCCTGTCTACCCCCTAAACCATATCCCTAAGTACCTCGTCTACCCGCTCTTTAAACACATCCAGGGATGGTGACTCCACCACCTCCCTGGGCAGCCTGTTCCAGCTTCTGACGACCCTCTCAGTAAAGAACTTCCTCCTTATCTCTAACCTGAACCTCCCTTGGCACAGCTTGGTGCCGTTTCCCCTTGTTCTATCCCCCATCACCTGGGAGAAGAGACCAGCACCCACCTCTCCACACCCTCCCTTGAGGCAGTTGTAGGTGGTGATGAGGTCTCCCCTCAGCCTTCTCTTCTCCAGGCTAAACAAGCCCAGTTCCCTCAGCCGCTCCTCATCAGGCTTGTTCTCCAGACCCCTCACCATCCTTGTGGCTCTTCTCTGAACATGCTCCAGAATCTCAACATCCTTCTTATAGTGAGGGGCCCAGAACTGAACACAGTACTCGAGGTGCGGCCTCACCAGTGCCAAGTACAGGGGGATAATCACCTCCCTGGATGTTCTGGCCACCACAGAGAAGGAGGCCCAGACACAGCCTCTCCAGGTTTAATTTACATTATTATACTCTGGGTAGAGAAAGTTGGACTGAGTTTGCTGTCATCCTGGTCCTTCATCTTCTAAGGCACAGGTTGCTGCTTTCAAAGGGCTTTTGTCATGGTCAAGCCACTTCAAGCATTGAGGTGTTACTTCCTCAAGCTCGTGAGGTCCTCACCAGAGAAAAGAGGACAGCAATAGCATGAACCTTGACTGCACCCTCACTCAGTTAACCAACACACTGTGCATGGTGCTGTCCCTGCAGACAGGACATGCCCTTTTATCTCCAGCACCTCTCTGAAAGACTAGAAGCTGCCTTTTGTCTCAAACTTGCCAAACAAATTAGGGGCTCCACATTTTAAATGCATATATACGCAAAATGCTTTTAAATTTGTGTCTTGGCTTTGTTGGTGCTATCTGAACATACCCAACTGAGGCTAAGGCTCTAGGAACCTCTGACTAGATCAGCCCCATTGCCAAACCTGCATAAAAAATGTCATGGCTACTCATGATTCCTAAAGTCTTGCTGGTTGCTAAAAAAATAATGTACCTCATTTAATTCTCCAAAGATAAAAAAAAAGGTTCCAGCAACTGAGTCTACACAGGAGCACTAAGGATGGCATAATACACAAGCAGAACTTCACTTCACCCGCATCCTAGCTAGTTACGAGACCGCTAAGTCATGGTGTATTTAGTTATCAGTTCATGATTTAGCTGAAAAACTGCAAGAGAAAAGGCTCCATGATGGACAGGAGACCCACGCTGAACAAGTGCTCCATAGCACTTCTCTGCCCCAGAGGGTGGAGAAGACTAAAGGAGTCTCCACACCACCCTGGGGAACATCCCTGGGGAACATGAGCTCACTCTGTGCCTGCACCAGGTCAGATACTGCAGACTAGGCCCAGAAAAGTTGTTATTCCAGGAAATGGAAATGCCCAAACTGGCACCTATTTCATGATGCTTCCTTGAAAGGCAGATGAAAAGGTATCAGAGTGGATGAATCCCAGCCTACTGAAGAGGTTTCTTGCAGGAAGTTTTTCTCTTCGCTTCTCTCTGCTGGCCCTGTGTTTCTCTACGTCCTTTGCAGTTTTATTACCTGAACTGCACTTCTTCCAAGTGCCGCCATCCACATCAAAGGCACCAACAGAAACCTCATGACTGTGATTTCCTCTTCACCCACAAATCCTTTTAAGAGATCACTTAGGAAGTTTTGCCTCCCCTCCCTTTGGCTCCTTACCCCCCATGGATCCAGCCCCAAAAATGCCACTTACCAAATGAAATAATGCGGATGACAGCAAAGAGAGGGTTAAAGACATTTATAAAAAAAAAGGTCATATTTACAGACTATTGCCTAAGCATGAAATTCTCAAAATGACAGAAGTAAAATTCTGTAATCTAAGTGTACAAAGTGCATGTCTTTCCCCTTTCTTCTCTCTGCAGCAGAAGACGAGGGGGAGGGTCTCTTTTTTCTTTACATCTCTCTACCCTCAAGACAGTGGGAGTAAGGTCTGGGTCAGACTGAAGGAGACAAAGCCTGGTGATTACTGGGTTATCTACCAGGCAGACTCTACAAATAGTAGTTTAGAAGAAAGTAAGGGCAGGAAAAGTGATTGTTTACTTTGTTAGTCTGCCCAATGGATTCCCTTGGGAAAAGGAATCTAGGGTCAATGCCTCAGGGAGATGAGCAGAAAGGAGAGGTTATTTGGCTATTTAATAAATTACCTCACCAACCACATTCAACCACTTCAGGTTTCCCAGCTACATTTGAATCAGTTTCTATTCACAGCCCCATTGCTCTGGGTTCAAACATGGGCTCCAAAACTGAATCTGATTATCCCAGTCAGAGTGGGAGACAGCTCCTGCGTTCCCCAAGCTGTTAGCTGCATAAGCTCACATACTGCCCCACACCATCTGTGCCAGGTGGGGATGAAAGGTTTTGGACAACAAAAGAAAACAGTGCCAACAGCAGCCCACTGCATGGGATTAGCTATTCAATCTAATCTCTCTTGAAAATGGCCAAAAGAGAGGTTCTTCTGCAGTACTACCCTCTCCTGCCTTTTCAGTCAGGAAGGCAAGCAGAGGTGCTCTGCCAGCACCGTGCTGAAATGACACATGACAGGACCAGGCCAAGGAGTGTATGGTTCAGAGTCAGGAAAGCCACACAGTTGTCCTGCTAGACTACAAAGCACCAACGTGAATGCAAACAGCAACAAGCAGCAGTGTGCAGGGTATGAGGTACAGGAGCATAGTGCGTAGAAACCCGAAACACAGATGCCAACACAGGCAAGAGCAAATATTCACACAGAACAGACAACAGACTGAGCCTGAGGAAGACTCACTTCAAGGAGCTGATGTGTAATACACCTCCTCAGCATGAGGCACTCCATAGACTGCACACCAGACACTGGTCGCTCCATTTAAGTGAGCTCTCACTCAGGGAAGGAAAAGCTGTAGGGTGCAGGTGTAGCTCCCTTATTATTTGGACCAGCAAGCTTCTGGGAGACTTTACTCGTATCAAGGCATGAGCTTATTCTCTGAAGAATTCTTCCTTCTCTCAGAGTCCCTCCCCCTGAGATGTCAAACTGCTCTGAAGCGGTCTGTTCCAGGCAACAGCACTAGGGTTCACCTTGCAGCAGTGAGCTTCTTCTGCAGGGAAAGTTTCAAGTGCCTTTCAAGGGTACAGACAGTTTGTATCTCTTTGTTCTTGTGCTACAGTTGCCCTTCATTTTGTTTCCATCCCACACAAGTACCACCTTGATTTACTCAGAAAGCGTTTATATCCTCGTCAGTCTAGCCTAATGAAAAAACCAGAGATTTTCCTGTTCTCTTGTCGGATGGGTACTCTATTTTTAACATTGTAGCAGCTTCCTTCTCAACTCCTACTACAATCTGAATTAAGCAGCGCACCTCACCGCCTAGTACTAGCGGTGAGAAAGGAGATTTACTATTTCTGAGATGCACAGACGCTGCTCCCTACATCAATGCATCAAGTCACATGCACTGAGCCACTGTCAGAAAATAAAGATACACCTGGGAGTGAACAAGTTGATAGAAGGCTCTTGCCCCCTTTAATGTGGCCAGATTTTGACATGGCTGAGAAGAGATATATTTGGCTCTCTGGAGACTAGAAAGCCAAATATTCCCAAGCACAAGTAATGCAGTGCCCTTTTGTGGCAGCTACTGGAATTACACATTTATATGAGACCCCAGATTTGCTATTGTGGATCACAATTTCCAGTCCTTCTGTGGCAGCAGTCCCACCTCCTCTGGTCACCTCTTCAGCACTCTCACTCTTCACTTGCAAGGTGCTTGTCACTGGCTGCAGGAAAAAGCAAAAGAGAGAATTTGCCTTGACCTCCCCCTCATACTGAAAAGCTGGCACAACATGCAACCAGCTCCTCCCTCCTGGGATCTGGAGCATTTCAGACAGATGCCTGGATCTGCTCAGTCCCCTCCTCAAGCCTGTAGCCTCACCACATGGGCAAACCTGGCTGCAAACCCCCTTTGCAGGAGAAGCAGCTTCACTAGAGCAAACCCACCAGCAACTGTGCTCTGTGATTGTTCCTGTAACAGGGTACTGCTCTCTGCTGGATGACTCAGTTAACAGTTTGTCAAGCAAAAGCAGCACAACCAGAGGGCAGACCACTGCTAAATTACAGGGCTATGGAATTACAGTTAGGAGCCACCTCTCTCCACAAGCAAGTCCGTTTTGTTCATTCAAGTGCAGTGAGCAAATAAGATTGAGCCTCGCTAAGCTGCCAAAACAAGGTAGTTTAGGCCAGATCACACTAGGGACTACTCACAATCATAAACTCTTGCCAGGGATCTCTGGAGCGGGGAGACCTGTCACTTTGGCTCGCTTGTACAGCTCTTCAGCGCACAACTCTTCTCCTTCCTCGTGTTTGCGCTTTGGAGAAGCCTGGTCTGCTTGCGACAGCCTCACTGCTGTGGAGGAAAAAGTCATTGCAACGGTTCCCCTGCCTTTAGATCTCCTCACAAGTACATCCCAGTCTAACCTGCCACAGAGCTGGAATAAAGAAGAATATGCAGTGTGCCAGCACAGAGACATGCTGCCACAGCCTCCTTGAAAACTTCTGGAAAAAACCTACCTTTGTTAAATGCAGAATAATTATGTCCCCCAGAACACAAAAGTATCCTCCTTTGACGGAGAACAGCTTAATTATACCTGATTAGCCCTACTGTGATCTGTACTTCTCCCTCAAGTGGCTGCATATGATCCCATACAGGCAATAAAAGATTCACTTTAATGAAGTCCTATTCTTTAGCCCTTTTAGAAATGAAGGCTCACTGGGGATTTCTGAAGAAAGCCTAAAGGAAGGTGAATGTGATCTATGTTTTTCCAGCTACACACCCTTTTCTTACTGAGAAAAGACCTCTCTCTCATGCCCCCAGCCTTTAAGTTGACATGAATCTCTCTCAGCAGCACACAAATAGCTCTAACTCACCTGTACTAGTGCTGCAGACCTGCCCTGAAGCTGAGTCTGTGACCGGGCCACTGAGATCTTCCACACATGAAGGGACTGATGCCAGTAGACCTAAAGAAAGGCAAAAGGATCATAGTTAAGAAAACACAGGTGGAGTGAGAGGAGCCATTCACGTGGGAACACCTTACTGATCACTGACCAGCACACTCATATCCCAAAGCAGGATGAGTTCAGAGCTGTGCTCACCCAGTGCCAGCCACAGACAGACACCATGATCCAGCAGCCCATTTTATTTAGGATGCTCTGTGTAGGTTTTTTTCCCCCACAGTGAAGAATGGACCACTGATGGCATATGATGGTGCCTTGCCATCACTAGCTCTCAAAACTAATTAAACTCCACTCTTAGCTGTTGAAGAGCTCTAAGGAGCTCTCCTTGGAAACAAACAGATTTGGCAGATACTGCTTCCTCTTGCGAGGACTGACCAGAGACAGAAGTGCTATCTATTTTAAATAGTGACCTCTCTTCCCAGAATTTTATCTCTTATAAAATACAATTTTTTGCAATTGTTGGTGCTTACAGAGCCCCCTGTAGCGCGACAGCTGCTGGTAGATCTGTTTCATGCGTTCGATGTTCAGCCGGCTGGTCTCTGCGTGGTTCACCATGGGTTTGGGGTAGTCCACCCCAATGATGCATTTGGCTGCCTTTTGCACAGACTCTGGGGCATTCCATGGTTCGTAGATATAACGTGAGGGGAAACCCTTTAGTTTGGGCAGATATCTCCTGCAACACAGGTAAGAAGATGCACAAATGTCACTTAAAAGTGCAAGCAATGCAGAAAGTGCCATGCACCTGTCAGCTGCTTAACAACTTAAGCTCAGAGATCAAGCAAGAAAGAAGCTCCAGTCACATCACTTACTTAACGTAGTCACCACTGGGGTCTGTGCGACGTCCGAAGCCCACAGGGCAGTAACAGTGGAAGAACTGCTGGAAAAACGCACTGCACGAAAGCCACATCCAGCTGCCTGCATTTACGCTGAAATCTGCATCCAGCAACAGTTCGTCAAACACCTGCAGCAATTGGAGGAAAAGGCAGTGAGAGCTTCCCCAGGCAGGAATTTGCAGCAGGAGGACCCAAGATGCTACTTCAAATGGCAGACACTTAGCTGAGAGAAGAGCTCCTAAGAAACCAGAGCAGCAGCAAAGAGGCGATCTGCTGGCTAAAGCCAGTTGGCTGGTCAATACACCTCACTTCCTGATGCTTTCACATAGGAAGGCACTGTCTGCTCATGCTGATAAAGTGCTGGCTTCTCTCTCATGCAGCTACAGACTAAATCACTACCTAGTGTTGCAGCAAGCGCTGGGTATTGATCCTAACCCGGGAGGTGTAACAAGTGCAAAGCACCAACCATGGGAAGCAGTCAGATGCTGCACAGAATAACAAGCACCAAAACAAGAAGGAAGAACCCCTCTGAAGGTCCCAGAGCACACTGCCACTGAGAGGAGGACAGGTTTCAGCAGTAACTCACTCACATCCATGCACGGACCCTGCGCTTCTAGCATCTGATGCTATGATGCACTTTCCGCTATGCTGTCACCTTTGCGACAAGATGCCCCTGCCTCCACATTTTGTGTAAGGCAATATGCAGACTGGATAGGTTCGAGCTGTCTGTCCCTTCAGATGGCCCAAGAGGAGGGTCTTTTACCTCTTTCCTTGAGAGATTCTAGACTCAGATTTCAGTCATGGAGCATTCCCTGACCGGCACGGTGATGGATTACACGATGAGGGAAAAGGTCCAGTTATAAAGTGACATTGAACTTGCAAAGAAAACAGATGGACTGTCTCTTCGTCTATTAAAAACAAAAAAAAAGCTAAAACAAAAAAAAAGCGCCAAAAAACAAAATAGCAAAAGAAAAAAAAGCCCCCAAAACCCCAGTCCATATTTACCAGTGGGACCCAGTAACATTTAGTTATGGTTACTGGAGACTCTTGATACTGTCAGAGCCTCATGGCAGAAGGCAGAAAGAAATCAGGCTGTTGGCAGGCCAAGAGCCTGCTGGCAAATCCTCTCTTCCACGCAACTTTTACATGCAAAGCAAAAGCCATACCTGTGTGCCCATCCTTGCAGCGAGTGCCAGGGAGACTTTGTTTTCCTTATGGCCTCCTGCAAGCCTCTGGAAATGCCAGACTCACCCTGACTCCTGACTCCCAGCTGATCCAGAGGTCGCCCCTGGTCAGGAAGCAGGCCACCGCGTGCCTGGCCAGATGGTGGATCCACCCTTCCTGTCTCAGTTGAGTCATGATTGCATCGATCCAAGGGAAGCCTGTCTTGCCCTCTGCCCACTTTGCCAAGGCTTCAGGGTTCCTGTCCCAGGGGATCTGGATGCAGATGGGGTTCCCCTCCATACGATCAAACTTTGGGTTGTTTGTGGCTGCTGTATAGAAAAACTCCCGCCACAGAAGCTGTCCGTACAGAGAGAGGGGGGGCGTGCTGTTCCGCTTTACCTGTGAAGAAGGCAACAGAGCTATTCACAAGCAGGGGAAGACTGGCTTAATTCATTGCACCCATGCAATTACTATGCAATTCAATTAATGCACTCATGCATTTATACACAATTCCCAAGTTGGTTACTGAAAACTGCCATAAAGGAGCTCAGTTCCAGATCATCCTTTATCAGAAACCCCAGGCAGTAAAGTTAGTGCTGCTTTTAGCTCACTTAGTATGCTGAAAAGAGACTTGAACAATCCAAAACTAACAGAAAAAACCTCTACATGGCTCATGACACAGGAGTCCAGGTTGAAGAGCAGGGTACCGGCGGATTTAAGGTTTACTCAACTATGTACTGGAGAATTGCTTTTCCTCACCCAAGAGCCTCTTCTGTAGTACCAACAAGCTTGGCTCAAGAGTCAAATACAAAGGAGGCGACAGTAACTTTTGTAGCTGCTCTGGCACACTGTCTGGAAACCAGCATCATGCTATGCTCCAAACTAGCCTGCTCTCCAGATGAACCTTTTATCTTACCTTCTTATACAGCTCCCAGAGACGATAGTAAAACAAGCGGCAGGACAAGCAGCCAAAACGCAGGTAGGGACTGAGTCCTGTAGGGCTGGCCAGCAACGAATTGGCATTCATCCTTGGTCTTTCGTAATTTGCAACCCATGCCTAGACAGAGTCAGAAGAAATGAGCCAAGAAAACTCAAAATTTGTGGAACATTGCTAAAGGCAGATCCCTGTGCAGGTGGCAAGGCCACTCAGGTCTGACAGCAGAGTCTCTTCTATTCACCTCCAACCACAGCTGTGAGAGATCTCAAGTGGACAATCTCAACCCACACACCCCATTCAAGAAATGCAAAGCCTTTGCCCCAGGATTTAAACCACTTAGTCATTTTGGCCAAGAAATGGGCTAAAGGAATGCCAGCCAATGAGACAACATATTAACAGGCCAACGTACAAGAGAAAGGCATCCTTTTACAAGCATGTGGTCCCACTAATAACTTGGATGAAGACAAAAGGAGACAGTGTGCAGTATGTAGCAGGGACTTAATGAGTTACAGGAGAGTTTCCAAATTTGCATTCCTCTAAAGGAAATGGAGGGGTAAAAACAAGGAAAAGAATCCTATGTGCTTCAAACAGCAGTATAACTAATATACAGCTCTATTCCTTTGGGTCTGAGGAAGTCTAGGAGCTTCGTGCTCCACACATGACCCAAGATCACAGGAGTAATTAATAAATACCAAACACTCCTTCCAGAAGTCAATTTTGTGACCGTTGCTAGGAAGAGCAGGGAAACAGAGTAACAGGCAATGCTCAACATTTTTTGTTTGGAGCCACGGACTGCAGGAATTTGACTTAAATAGCACAGGTTACCTTTCTTTCCAAGTGTTTATCCAGCCGTGCCAAGGCTTCTGTCTCTCCTCCTTGCCAAACTGCAGGGGCAAGACCATCTGTAGGAAAGCCTGAGAGAAAGAACTTTTGTAAGATTTGAAGTTACGCCTAGAGAAAGGGTACAGATGGGACTAAATACTAATAACAGCAAGACACTACATACTGCAGTTGCCTAGACAGCTTACTTGCTGCTCTAGTCGTTCTACAGCAGGCAAATCGTGTGGAACATGGGGAGAGCCTGCTCACAACACTGCATTACAAGGGCCTCTCCCTGCAATGCTTCAGGCAGCCTTCTGGGGACTTTTCCCATTGCCCATAGGCCAGCACTTTCTCGTGTGTCAGCACTGCTCCAAAGGCCAGAGTAGCTGGCAAAGGAACATCAGCTCCAGAGCTCTGCCTTACAAAATACCTTGCCATGGACACCAGCAGCTCACTAGAGAGCCTGGCTGCTCCTGATGAGGTTCCTATTCTGCTGAAAGCCAGTGCTTTGGAAGGCACTGGGTTAGTGCTGAAGAATTGATGAAAAAGGGGCAGCAATAACACAGCTGCCCCGCACTGCTCTGTGCTGACAGATGAGTTTCCCCTGGTAGCAAGCAGAGCAGTGTAAGGTTGCAGGCAGTCTCACATTATGCCAGACAATAAAGGAAGCAAATCCACCCAGGGCTGCAACCCTTAGGATACTCCTGTTGTGAAGTCTCCTGCTTTCATCTGACTGCTGAAATTGTGCCTTAAGGTACACGGTGATACTCCTATTAATCTGATATGGAATCTCCAGTCACACACACACAGACTGTATCTCGTATTAATTCTTTCTGGCCTTGCATTTAGATTCACTCCTCTGATATGGTCCTTGCATTCCTCATGCCACAGCTCTCTCTCTTCATCCTCCAAGAAAAATACAGCATCATAAGGCGTACCAGGATGAGTGTAAGAAGTTTCTGTAATATCTTTTTTCTTGCTAAGCTCCCAAACTGGTGCTGCTTGGCAATAATTGAATGAAATGATCTGAACCTGGTACGCAGTTAGTTTACCTCTTCAGGTCTGTTACATGTGTCAGAGATGGCAGTAGGAGGAAAGCAGCTGGTGAGGACATGAGACACTGATATAGTGGTTACATGCTCAGTACAGCAGAGAACATAAGGACAGATGCAGAGCAATGCTAAAGGGGATGCTGTGCATCGACAGTAGTGCAAAGGACAGCAGTCTGTTTTCATGAGGTTCAGCACTCACTGAAAACAGTAGGCTGCTTCCATGGCTAGAGGCAGCCCAGGTCAGATGAGAACACTGGAGCTGTCCTGGGCACATGCCAGCCATCAGAAACAGTTTCACTAAATCCCCTTTCAGCTGGCAGTTAACCCTTGTGGCCCCTCTTGACACATACCCAGCTCTTCCAGGGATGGGACCCCATACACATCATCATGGTTCTCCTGGATGTCCACTTTGCACCTCTCCATCTGCTGGCTTATTATGGTGCTCACTGGCTTCTTTGGGAGCTCCATACGGCTAATGATGGCCTGGAACCGCTTGTAGGTGAGGGGTGGCTTGTGGCCATTCAGCTCAATTATTCTGGAGACAAAATAAGTATGGTGAAACAACACAGCCTTGCTATCATGGAAGACACAAGGAAATGCAGTCAAACTGCATCCTGCTATCTCTGCTCAGCATAACCTTTCACTTTGGATACAGAAATCCTTATAGACGTAGTTTCCACCTGATACATCCCTCAAAGGGATATTAACAAAAAAAAAAAACACCACCAACAAAAAAGCTACAATCAAACAAGAAAACCCAAAACACACCAGAAAACAAAACCCCACAAACTAATTTACCTCTATGGGAAAAACAACAAAACAGCTCCAGCTGAATCAGGCTTAGCATCACGTATGTTTCCCAGAGCTCCTCATCAGACCCCTGTATGAAATCTCAATCTGATTATTCCCTGTCTCCTTGAGATCGCAAATCCCAGACCTGCATCTGTTCCCCTGACACCTCAAGATATCCTAACCTGATTCTGACCTTACTTCCTCCCTGACATAAGAAGTCCCATCCCGTTAGTGACCCCTTTTCCACCTATCTCAGATGAGACAAATCCTCATTTGCGTCACTGCTCTCTTTCCCCATGATTAGGGAAATCTCCATCCTCCTCCCTGCCATAAAGTCACGAGCAGGCCTGTCTCATGCTATTCACCCGTGTCAGAGCATGCTATGGAAAAGGCAGCCCCAGTTCCCCGTTCCTCCACTTCACTAAGCATCGACAGCCTTCTAGGGCCAGTCAGTCTTATTTTTCCAGGGACAGAGAGCTTTGAGAAGCCCCCTGGGCAACGTAAGCGTCCCCAGGGAGAAAGATGCCATTTTAAGCCCCTCTCCTGCAGGGAAAGGAAGGAGTTAACAGCAAAGCAGACAGCACAGGGATCACCAACATTACATAAAGTTGAGGCAGCCAACCTCACAGCTCACACAGGAGCTGCAGCAGAGCCGCCTTCCCCACCCAGCACAGTCAACAGCTTATGCAAGGGGCTGGGCTTAAAGCCGAGTGTTTCGGCAGACGCCATGTGCCTTCCCTTCCCCCCG
>NW_010188042.1:485-785 GCF_000695765.1 Mesitornis unicolor | reverse complement strand
AGCTGGAAATGACTGGGAAAAGATCCCCATCATGACTGGTCCCGATGACCCGTGCATCCTTGGCATAGACTTCCTCAAAAGAGGGTATTATAAAGACCCAAAAGGTTTTAAGTGGGCCTTTGGTATAGCAGCTGTAGAGGCTGATGACAATAAACAGTTATCTGCCTTGCCCAGTCTTTCAGAGGATCCTTCTGCTGTAGGGCTACTGAAAGTTGAAGATAAAAAGGTGCCAGTTGCTACCAAAACAGTGCATCGACGGCAGTATCGTACCAACCGGGATTCTGTGAGTCCCATCCATAC
>NW_010188042.1:0-206 GCF_000695765.1 Mesitornis unicolor | reverse complement strand
GAAAGCGCATCCAGTACACCTGGAATCGACTGCCCCAGGGTTGGAAACGCAGCCCTACCATTTGCCATGGACTGATCCAGACTGCACTGGAGAAGGGCAGTGCTCCAGACCATCTGCCATACATTGACGACATAATTGTATGGGGTAGCACAGCTGAAAAAGTTTTTGAGAAAGATAAGAAGATAATTCAGATTCTTTTGAAAGCT
>NW_010188041.1:445-1754 GCF_000695765.1 Mesitornis unicolor | reverse complement strand
GTCGTTTAACCCTTGCTGGGGGGGGACGCAGACATAGCTGGGGGTGCCACCAAGGTCACTTTGGGATGGCACAGGACCCATCCCAACTCTGGTGTAGGTGAACCCATAGTGGGACCCCTTTTGGGAGGAGGGGAGGGTTGGGGGGTGCTGTGGCACCCGTTGCTGCTCACAGCATCCACTGGGTGCCAGGGAACAGGGAGGGGACCCAGACAGGGCTCGGGGCATGGGCGAGCCCGCGCCTTCCCGTGATGAGAAGGTGCTGAAAGAGAAATCTCTCTTTTTTTGGGATGATGGCTCCGGGGAGGCTGGAGGGAGGAGGGGAAATGGCAGCTGGCACAGACCCCAAAGGGGGCTGCAGCATGGCTGGGTGGGCCAGGGGGTGCCCATGGCCATGGGTGCCAAGGGAGCAATAGAGAAGGGGGGCAAGTGAGGACAGGGTGGCCTTGCCACCCAGATGCTGGTGAGCCCCAAAGAGGAGATGCTGGAGGGACCAGAGGGAATTTCCCACCGTGCACTGGGGCAGCATCGCTGGGCGCTGCACCCTCCCCATGCCCCACTGTCCCAGCCACGGTGGGGCTGCTCCTCCCATGGCTCTGGTGAAGCCTCCCCAGGGCCAGCTCAGCCCTTGTGGGGCAACCACGCTGCGGGCAACCTCTTTTGGGGTTTGGCGACCGTCCCACCATGTCCCCAGGGCTCTGGCTGGGTCCCTCCCTGTCCCAGCAAAACCCATGGGGCAATCTTGGGGGATCCAGGCTTGAGTTTTGTCAGCTCAGGCTTTGGTGGGAGAGAAACTCCCACCCTTGGGAGGGCTCTGCCTTGGTGGTTTGGCACAGGAGCTCCAATCTCCCTGTTTTTTTCCTTAAATCAGAGGCGAACGCCCAAACGCTGGCCAGAAAGACATGGCGGGAGGCCGGAAGCACCCGAATTAGAAACGTTGGCATCCCTGTCCTGCTCAATGCCGGATGATGGGGAGGTGTGGGGTGCAGGGACGCTGTCCCCATGGTGTCCCTGGGACACACAGGGGGCTCCTGGGATGCTCCAGCACCAGGGAGGGGGATGGATGGGAGTCCCGGTGCAAAAGGCTCACTGGTCCCCAGTACCCCCTCTCTGCGCTGATGCTCTGATAGCCCAGGACCCTGCCAGCCCCGTCCCAGTACCCACAGACCCTGCCCGGGCCACCCCTAGAGACCCTGAGGAAGGGCTCCGCAGCCCTCGGAACCCCAAACCACCTCCAACCAGGAAAACAGCCTGAAATCCACCTTTTTCTGATCAAAACAAACTCAACATGGTCCTCTCCAGCTTGCACACA
>NW_010188041.1:0-202 GCF_000695765.1 Mesitornis unicolor | reverse complement strand
CCCCACAGCTCCCCCAAAGCCCTTCTGAGCTTGCCCAGAACCCCATAGCTTGGCCAGAGCCCCTATAGCTTGCCCAGAACCCCACAGCTTGCCCCAAACCCCACAGTTTGCCCAGAACCCCGCAGCTTGCCCAGAGCCCTTTCCAGCTTGCCCAAAGCCTCTTCCAGCTCCTTCTGCATCCACGGAGCCCCAGCCTTTCCTC
>NW_010188040.1:598-1560 GCF_000695765.1 Mesitornis unicolor | reverse complement strand
CCGCCAGCGTGGTGCTGCGCCTCACTGGCATTGGCGTAGCGCTCCACATCGAAGTGCACCACGTGCATCTGCGAGGGGGCACACAGAGCAGGGACCTCCCACCCCACGACCCCCCAGGCTGGGACCCCCACTCACCCCATTTCCCACACCCAGTTCCTAGACCCGAACCTGCCCCTCTGCTCACACCCACACTGGCACCTTCTGCAGTGTCTGGAGCTCCTGCACCCATTTCCCAGTTCCAAACCAGTCCCCCCCTGCAGCCCTGTTCCCACATCCATTTCCCACCCTTGTGTCCCCTTCCTGCACCCATTTCCCACACTCGGGCACCCTTCCCCTGCCCTTTTCCGTGTCTTCTCCCATCCCTGCACCCAGTTCCCATTCCCAGACCCCTTCTTGCACCATTCCCATGCCATTTCCCACACCCGTTTCCCACACCCAGACCCATTTCCCACCCCTATTTCCCTGTCCACTTCCTGTGCCCAGACCCATTTTCCACACCAAGACCCCCTTCCCATTTTCTGCAACCAATTCCTGCACCCAGACGCTTTCCTGCACCCATTTCCCACCCCCAGATCCATTTCCTTGCCTGTTTCTCTCACCAGGAGCTCTTTTCCATTCCCCTCTCCCATTCCTGTGCCATTTCCCACATGCAGCCTCCTCCCTGCACCCATTTCCCGTCCCCAGACCCATTTCTTGTACCTGTTTCCTTGCCCATTTCCCTCATCAGGAACCCTTTCCCATTCCATGCACCCAATTCCTGCACCCAGACCCATTTTCCGCACCCATTCCCATGCCGTTCCCTGCACCCTGCCGCATTCCCATACCCATTTCCCACCCCCACTTCCCTGCCCGTTTCCTGTGCCCAGACCTGTTGCCCATTCCCTGCACCCATTTCCCACCTCCAGACCCATTTCCCTTTAGGGACCCCCGCCCCATACCTCGGCGGGGGCGCGGTGGCCGTC
>NW_010188040.1:0-318 GCF_000695765.1 Mesitornis unicolor | reverse complement strand
GCCCACCGCGTCCGGATGTCGGTGGGCGACTGCGCTCGGCCCCCGCACGCCTGTTGCCCCTCGGGCCAGTGCTGCTGCCCATGGGGGCCTGGGGGGACCCAGGCGTGCGGGTGGGCACCCCCCACCCTCCCTCGGGGGTGCTGCTTTACCCAGCACGGCCCCATGACCCAAAATGCCCTCGTTTCCCACCAAAGGAGGATGCTGGTGACGTTCCCAACGAGCTCGTTAATCTTCTGGGGACATTTTTTCCGGCTGGGGAGAGGGGGACAAAGCCGACCCCACAGGGGTGGGGGGGGGCATAGAGGGACTCGCAGGGTC
>NW_010188039.1:333-541 GCF_000695765.1 Mesitornis unicolor | reverse complement strand
CAGACCCTCCTCAGATTGGGACCCCCACCCAGCTGCACTTTGAGATTGGGACCCCCAGACCCCCCAGGTTGGGATCCCCACCTCTCTGCACCCAGAGGGGCACCCACCCACCTGCACCCTGGGATTGGGACACCCAGATCCCTCCCAATTGGGAGCCTTGTCCACCTGCACCCCAAGATTGGGACCCCCACCCATCTGCCCCCAGGGG
>NW_010188039.1:0-246 GCF_000695765.1 Mesitornis unicolor | reverse complement strand
GGGGGTGGGGGGGACAAAAAAGGGGTGATGGGGGCACCCCCACGCTGCTGCACCCCGGGATTTGGGCACCCAGGTCCCTCCCAATTGGGACCCTTGTCCACCTGCAGCCCAAGATTGGGACCCCCACCCAGCTGCACCCAGGGGGCACCCACTCATGGCATTGGGACCCCCCCACGCTGCTGCACTTTGAGATTGGGACCCCCAGGTCCTCCCCAATTGGGACCCCCAGACTCAGCTGCACCCCAA
>NW_010188038.1:0-218 GCF_000695765.1 Mesitornis unicolor | reverse complement strand
GGTGGGAGAGGTGAGGAGCCAGCGCCGGGCTGCTTTTTTGGGGGGAGAAATGCAAGGATTAGGGCCACCCAGAGAGGTTTGTGCACAGGGGGCTGCCACCCTTGTCCCCCCCTTGACACCACCCTGGGCAATGGGGGAGCAGAGCTAAAGCTGCTCCCAGGAGGGGTGAGCAGGGA
Source organism: Mesitornis unicolor (assembly GCF_000695765.1). Taxonomy (NCBI): domain Eukaryota; kingdom Metazoa; phylum Chordata; class Aves; order Mesitornithiformes; family Mesitornithidae; genus Mesitornis; species Mesitornis unicolor. The sequence continues at coordinate 42 of NW_010188038.1, read as the reverse complement.
TGCGGCTGGATCCCTGCGGGGCTGGGCTCGCCCTCCCCCCTC
>NW_010188037.1:1905-2177 GCF_000695765.1 Mesitornis unicolor | reverse complement strand
AAGATCCAGAAGCGGACGTGGGAGAGAGGGGCGAAGGCATCGTAGCAGACGTTCTCACAGCCGGGCTGCTGCGTGTTGCAGATGAACTTGCTCTGCTCGTCGTAGTAGATGGACTCGCCCCCCACGGCTGTCAGCACGATGCGGAAGACGATGAGGACGGTCAGCCAAATCTTGCCCACGAAAGTCGAGTGGTTGTTGATCTCCTCCAGGAGCCGCGTCAGGAAACTCCAGCTCATCCTGGCCAGGCGGTTGGCTCAAAGCCTGCGGGGCAG
>NW_010188037.1:0-1892 GCF_000695765.1 Mesitornis unicolor | reverse complement strand
CCTCACCGGGACCCCCAAACTACAAGCCTGCACCCCAGCTCTGCCTCCCTCCCTCTCCCAGCGCCAATGTCCTTTATTCACCAGACCCACAAATGCAGCCCTGTGCAGGCACCCATCTCCCTAAAACCACATCCCCTGCCCAGCCCCTCCTCCTGCGCCCCTGTCTGCATCCTGGCCGCACCCCGCTGCCAGCCAGGTGGGTGGAGGGGACCCGGGGAGCAGGGGTAAGGCTGGGACGTCCCCATCCCCTGCAGGAGACATCTGGGGGGAAAAGTCAGCCCGGCCACAGCCAGGGTAAACACGGCAGCACAGTGCAGCGCCAGCTGGGGACTGCGAGGGGACAGGCAGGGGACAAAACTGCCTCCTCCACCTCTGGTGCCACGGCACCTGTTTGCCACCTGGTTCTGGGCAGGTCCCCAACCACCACCACACCCTGCGCTGACACCCACAGGCCCCGTGGAGGAAGGAAACACGTCGCAGCCCCTCTGAGCCACCTCAGCCGCCCGCCCCGAGCTCCGGGGCTCCCCTGAGCAGCATCTCCCTCCATGTGCCCACAAGCCAGGTCCTCTGCGCCCCACAGAGCTCTCCCTTGAGGGCCATCAGAGATTCAGCATCCCTGCCCCACCATACCTCTGCGCTGTGCCCTCCTTCCCATGGAAGCCCTACCCCTCAATCCTTAGGAGCCCCTGAAGCCTGCAGGGGCCGGTGCTCAGAGCACCCCGCAGCCTGAAGGCAAGGCTTGGCAGGGGGAGCGAAGGAGGAGAGCGATGGTGAGGGGGAGTGCGGGGCAGCCAAGGAATTGCACAAAGTCCCGGTGAAGCAGCTGACACCAGAGGTCAGGGAGGAAATTACGAGGACCACGCCACAGCTCCCAGCCAAAGAAGAAGACGCAAGAGGAGTCACCCTGCCACCACCCCCGGTTTTGGTGGCTTGCGCATGAGCTGATGCAAGGGCAGCAGGTGACAGGGCTGCCCAGGGGCGAGCAGAGGGGATGTGTCCCCACAGAGTCCCCAGCTTCCCCCATGCTTCGCCAGCCCTGTGTCATCACCTCCAGTCAGGGTACGTCAGAGACGATGGCTCCCACTGCACTCACGCCACTATTGTCCAAAATAAGAGGATCTTTTTGGCTTAGCTCAGCCTGCCTCCCCAGCAACCCTGCCTAAACAGAAAAGCCCCTCCAGCACAAGCACCCGTGTGGAGGACATGCTTTTGTTGATGTCCTGGTGCTCAGCAGAGCCTGTTGAGCCAAGGCAGGTGGCATGGGCTGGCACTAGGGACTCAAACCCAGCCTGTTGGGACCACCATCCTCCTGTGGTCAAGCATCCCACAGGGTCTCACTGATGCCTCATGTGAGGCCCTCTCCCCTGGGACCCCATGGGAAGGAGGATACTTTGTGTCTGCCTTTAGCCCTTGTCTGTGACAGCAGCACAGCATCCAGGACCTAGGGTGAGAGGCTGGAGCAGAGGACAAGGCCAGGGGACCAGGTAGGGCAACCCCAGGAGCTGGCAAGCCCAAGGAGAGTGAAAGCACACACGTGGTCACAGCCATGGTTGCCAAGGAGAGGCGACACAGGGATGGACACCAGTGTGGGTCAGGGGCTGCAGTGGGCATGGACGAGGAGGCACAGAGCTTCCCACACGTTCTCCCCACACCCAAGGCACAACCCCCACAGGGCAGGATATCCCCCGGGCAGGTAGTGAGAGCCCAGCCCTGCCGAGGGGACCAAGCCACCCAACACCTCACAGCCACACCGGGAGCCAGGACCAGCGCCACGTGCCTTGGCCAGGCCCTACACCAACACCCCCCAAACCCTGCCCTGGGCCCCCAGGTACCCCTCCACCTCATCTTGCCCTGCCCAGGGACTCCCTCTCCCCAGCCCACATCGGGGCTCC
>NW_010188036.1:0-3059 GCF_000695765.1 Mesitornis unicolor | reverse complement strand
CAATATAAGAAGGACATTAACCTGTTGGAGCGTTGTCTCCATTTAAGGCTCAGGGCAAGACCAGGGAGCAGGATTTTCTCTCTGTTGTCCCCTACCCTCCCAGGGGGGGGATTCAAAAAAAGGAAACAGAGAAAAAGATGCTTAACACAAGGTTGGAAGTTAAGACTGTAACAAGTTTAATGAAAAACAACAGAGGGAAGGAAAAAGGGAATTAATAAGGGACAAAAGATATTTAAGTATATACAAAACCTGATCCCAGTAGTCCCGAGTGGAAGTGTCCGAGCAGTGCCTCGTGGCCGCTGTGACTGCTGTGACCGCTGTGACTCACACCAGGAACTGCAGTGATGCCAGGAAGTGGGTGATGGTGGATGCTGCCAAGCATATGGATGTAGCCCCAGCTGTCCCAAGATCCAACAGGAAGCACCTCAGGATACCAGGGAAAAGACCACCAAAACCTCGGGCCTCCTTGATTTCCTATAGAGTGTGGCCAGAAAGGGGAGGGAACAGTACTGATCTCGGACCCCCAGGGTCCTACGGACACCACCTGTCCTTCCCTTTCAGGCTGGTAACCCTTAAACCATAACAGAACGGGTCCAGAGGAGCGCCACAAAGATGATCAGAGCACTGGAGCACCTCCCATATGAGGACAGGCTGAGAGAGTTGGGGTTGGTAAGCCTGGAGAAGAGAAGGCTTTGGGAATACCTATTGTGGCCTTCCAGTTCCTGAAGGGGGCCTACTGGAAAGCTGAGGAGGGGCTTTTTAAAAGGGCAGGTAGCAATAGAATGAGGTAATGGTTTTAAACGGGAAGCGTGAGATACTGGACCAGGTTGCCCAGGGAAGCTGTGGATGTCCCCTCCCTGGAAGTACTCACGGCCAGGTTGGGTTAAGCAGCTAGAAATTATTGGCCCTTTTCAGTAGATTAGTTTGGTATATTTTTAACTTGAAATATTACTTCTCATTAAACTGTTGGGTTAATTGTACGTTTTTTATACAACCAAATATAACTAAATGCATGTGATTATAATGGAAAACTGAAGTCCATAAAATTGAAAGAGATCAGAACTGAGGTCTTAAGAATTATACCACAGGAAAATGTCTAAGCATTTTCGTGGTTGAAAACTTTTTACAAAGTTTTTATTTGTTTGTGAGTTTTTTATTTTTTAAAATTTTTTAACTGAACACTATTCAAGGTAAATCAGTAGTCTGTTAGCACCTCTTTTATACTATATGTTGAGATGGCATCATTATCTGAATCTGACAGCCACAACCTGCTGCTTCAAAGTGTTCCTCTGCTTCCAGAGGAACAGCTTTGTTAAATTGCACTTTTACAAGTTCATATTAAAATCACTTTTGCTGATACATTTGGCAGTGATTCTTTAAGCCACCCAAGTCTGTCCTTCTGTGACACACCTGGAGTTGAAGACACAGGGCTGTGGACAAGTTCTTCTGTGGACACCAAGAACTCCCCTGAATATTTCATCCTTCCCATCTGCCTACAAAGCATATCTCCAGAGCAGCTCTTCTCAGTTTGACCATTTTAGGCAATCAGAGGTAAATGGAGAAAAATTGATCTAATATGTCAATTGCCAAAGAACCGAGCAACTTACTGCAGTAAACCAGATGGCTCTATTCCTCCACCGCCTTACTGAGTTTCCTATTTAAATACAGAATTTCTATTTGAGTAGTTCCATAGGGAATACTTGCAAACTTCCAGTTAAAGCTATGCAGGTGTTCACCAGCTTTGACAATCTCAGAGCTTAAATCGAACAAAGATGTTGTGATAAGGTAAGACAAATTGAGGAGTGTAAGCACTAGGTGAATTATAAATAGAATGATATTTCATGGCTCTCTTTAAATGTTATTTCTTAATATTTAAAAGAGTTTAAATATTTAATAATTATAATTATAAAATAAAACCTGTTTAAAATTGATTTTTTAAAATAAGTTCAGATTGTTTGAACTTGATAGGAACATATAATCAGAGCAATTACAAATCTAGTGTGAACAGGTGGCACTTAACTAGAAACTAAAATAACTTTTAAATTAAAGACAAAGGATCTCATCAACTGATTTAAAGATCACAATGAGATTTATCTCTATGATGATAAAATGAATATTAAATTAAACAGGCTTATTATTTCAGCTCATATAACGAAAACTTTTCTTTATTACAAAACTACTAAATGTAATTCCATTTAATTTACCTGACTAGTAATCTCTTCACACAGGACACTCTAAACAAAGACTAGGGAACTAAATCACAGGTTTTTGTTAGCTTGTAACTGAGGAGTTCCTTTACATATAGAGATACAACTCATGTATGGATAAGAATGGTAAATTTTAAACACAACATTTGCAAACTAAAAGACACAATTCTGTCCAAATACAAACAGCAACTCTTGAGATATCAGAGCTGCTCAATTTAAACTTCAAAAATGTTAAGGTCACTTTAAAAATGTGAGAAAGGAAAACTCTGAACCTACAATCTGGCCAATTTTATGTGAATGGATACAGTGTTCTGTTAAGATTTGTCTCATCTTCTTCCTAAGGTATTTAGAATTTATTTGTTTTGAATATTCTACACAAAATGAAGACTCTAGAATAAAATTATAAGATCTACTTGTGTACTTGACTTATTTTAGAGGTTGCCTCAGTTACTTTATTAAAATGCATGTTAAAATGAATACTAGAGAGATGAAAATGCATTTACTATTGTATTGGGTTTTCTGTGAGGGGGTTTTTGGTTGTGTCTTTGGTAATGGGGAAAGGGCTATGGAGATAGCACTTGAAGAAGCTACCTGAAAAAGCTCCCCCTTTGCCTTTGTCAGACTCACCTCTGACCAGGGCCAAGCCAATCAGCGCCCCTGCAAATTCATGTATTTATGGGGGGTGCAGGGCTTGCTCTCTCTCTTGCACCAGCCATGACCAGTGCGGCCCCAGGTGTAGGTGGCGCAGCCCCGGCCTTGCCCTGCTGAGCTTGGCCAGCACTGACCACAACTTAAGCTTAAGCCCCACTCCAGCTCATCCCAAAAAAAGAGAGAGAGAGAGAGAGCCGGGAT
>NW_010188035.1:0-468 GCF_000695765.1 Mesitornis unicolor | reverse complement strand
ACATTTTGGGGTCTTCTGTTCCATTTTGGGGTGTTTCTGTTCAATTTTGGGCTCTTACGTGTTAAATTTGGGGGTCTTATGTCCCATTTTTGGGGTGTTATGTTCCATTTTGGGGCATTATGTTCCATTTTTGGGGTCCTATGTTAAATTTTGGGCTCTTATGTGTTAAATTTGGGGGTCTTCTGTGCCATTTTGGGGGCATTATGTTTCAATTTTGGGGCATTATGTCCCCTTTTTGGGGTGTTATGTCAAATTTTGGGGTCTTACGTTCCATTTTTGGGGCATTTCTGTTCAATTTTGGGCTGTTATATGTTAATTTTGGGGGTCTTCTGTCAAATTTGGGGGTCTTCTGTTCCATTTTGGGGTCCTCTGTTCCATTTTGGGCTGTTATATGTTAAATTTTGGGGTCTTATGTTCAATTTTGGGCTGTTATATGCCAAATTTGGGGGTCTTCTGGTCCATTTTGGG
>NW_010188034.1:0-6001 GCF_000695765.1 Mesitornis unicolor | reverse complement strand
GATAGGACAAGGGGCAATGGGTGCAAGCTGGAGCATAGGAGGTTCAATCTGAACATGAGGAAAAACTTTTTTACTGTGTGGGTTACAGAGCACTGGACCAAGCTGCCCAGAGAGGTTGTGGACTCTCTTTCTCTAGAGACATTCAAAACCCACCTGGATGTGTTCCTATGTGATCTGGTCTAGATGATCCTGCTCTGGCAGGAGGATTGGACTAGATGATCTTTTGAGGTCCCTTCCAACTCCTAATATTCTGTGATTCTGTATACTTCCACAGAAAGAAAAGGGAGCTGTGTAACCCTTAGACTACAGAGAATTTCCTGCGCTGTAATTATTTGGCAATTACAACATTTCCATAAGGGCATAAGCTCTCCACAAAGGAGAACTAGCACCTACCTGCTAGCACCTACAATGCTACATGTAAATATCACAATAAAATACTCTCTGAATTCCTCTAAATTTCTCATAGTTTTTAGGATTATTATAGACTTTACTTTCGTCTCAAGGATCATTCTTCCCCGTGTAATATTATGTGATTTAAGAATCAGGACATAAAAATGTCAAAGGAAATTCATGCAAAGTTCTTCTCAATGTTATCTTTTATGAGACTGATATTTGCCATATACCCCCACAATACTCTGCAGAAAGACACAAGGACATTCCTGTCAAATCTAGACAGGCTGTCCAGATCATCTCAAAGAATATGCTTTCTGACAAAAAAAAATCACAGAAACACTTCGTCATGGTGTTACCCACACTTTTGCATCTTAGGGAAAGGCTCAGAGGTGACAAGGATTACCAGCCAGCCAGAGTACCAGAGAACTGTTCAGGCCAGCATGGCATGACTATCAACAGCATGAGCAAAACATCCATTGGTAGGTCTTTGAAGGTCAGAGTTCCCATCTTTGTAGCATGGAGTAGAAGGATTTTCAAAACTAATGGAATTAATTATATATAGTATTCAGTAGTACAGAAATACAGAAACATAGAACCACAGAATCATGGAATGGTTTGGGTTGGAAGGGACATTAAAGATTATCTAGTTCTATCCCCCCTCCCATGGACAGGGATATTTTCCACTAGGTCAGGTTACTCAAACCCCATCCAACTTGTTTTCAGAAAGAAAAGTGTAGCAAGCTCTTCAGGAAATTAAAAAAAATATATATATAACTAACAAGTGGTACATTTTAATTTTATACATAAGTGACTTTTGGAAGTAAATAATTCATGATGCCTGTAATTTAATATGTTAGTGGTCAAATGGTATATCAAATATTTCTGGACATATCTAAATAAGACATCAGTTGCAGATTTTTGCCTTGAATGATCTGGTTAATCATTAATGTCTCTAGTCTCTCGCACCAGTAAGCAAAGTCCTCAAAAAAGCTTTTAAATTCTTGAATGGGTCCTGGGAGACAACACTTGAAAAAAATAACTCATGAATTGACTTTCTTATCATGATTTAAAACACCATTAATATTCATTACCTGAGGAAGATAGCATAAAAAAGTTAGCAGAATAACAGACTTGACAGAGTAGTAATAATATTTAAAAAGAAATCCCTCATAACTTTGACTATATCATCATTCCACAGTTGCAAAGCAATTTGAGGTTACTACAATGATCAGTGATCTGCTTACCTTCACTGGGACTGACAAGGGTAAAAAATATCACAGTCCTTCACTGACATTTTTTATTGTTTTTTCAATGTGTGAAAAGAAGTCTGATTTACAGGGGAAAAAAAGCCCAGACTGGTATCATTGTTGACTTGCACTTGGGCCTTCTGTGTAAAGGCATTCGCTAAATATGGTGCTTGAGGAGTTCAGGTGAAATTGTCCTGCCAATGCTATGTAAGCTGAGCTGTTGCAAGCTTTTGGTTTATTACTGATGTTCCAGAAGTGAAGCAATGTCAAAATAAGCTTCTCTCCAACTCCAAAAGTAAGATTATGTCAATCCATGAAATCATTGCATGCCAAAAGATCAAAATTTGAAGAAATAATTGTGTTTGAATCAAGTAACCCAGCACAATATCACCTGCAGTCCTTGCTCATATCTTTGGAAACGTGCAAGTCTCACCGTTAAATGTACCCATTTCTTCTACTCCCTGTTTATTTTTCTTAGTCCTTGGAGAATCTGCATTTAATTGTAGCTTTTAAAACACAAATCTTCTTTAAATTTATCACACAAAATTATTTTATTTGCATTTTAAGCATAAGAAAAAAATGATAAAATTCCTTTTTAGCATAGGTTTTTTTTCCAAGATGAGCAGACCAACTGATTGACATACTCTATGTTTTGAAGAACAGGAGATTATCAGATAATTAATAATGCATTCAGTGACAATTCACAACTTTTTTTTTCAGGTTTAACTGTGAAAGTTTACAAGGTTTCTATTCAGCTGTTTTCTATATCACTACTTTCAATTACCCCATGAGCAAAGCCAGAGGAAATGGATTTTTTCAATTTTGGGGTGTTCTGAAAATTTCAATAAAAATTTTTCCTGCTTCTGAATAAAAAATCTATTTTCTTTAAAAGCAAAACAAAACAAAGCAAAGCAAAACAAAACAAAACAAAACAAAACAAAAACAATAAAAAATTTGCTTTGAGCACCTGAATTGTTTCAGTTTGGTACATTCATGATCAGTTTTGGACTTTTTTTTTAAGGAATATTTTAAATGAAAGATTATTTTCATTTTAAAAAAATAATTTAATATTTTTTAAGAAGTTTAAAACAGAATATGTTTTTGTTCAGTACACAAACATAAAATGTGTGAGTATTCTCAAAGAGCTTTTGTGTCTGAAAAAACATCACGTGACATTTAAAATACTAAGAAAGGGGAAAAGGCAAACACCTGAAAAGTCAGATTACAAAGAACCAATGGTTCAGCTTTAAAACTTCATTGGTCCAACTTCTCTTTGATCCAGGTGTCCTTTAACCTTATAATTTACTCATCTTTCTCTCTTATTGACTTCCATCCAGACATAAGCTGCAGGCTTCCTGCCTAGTTTAATGTCCCCAGTCCCCTGTCCCACCAGCCCTGCTTCCTCCAGCCTCCTGATCTCCCAGGCCCACTGCTGCTCTCTCCCGACATTTCTCACATTCCTTCACTAAACTTTGCTGTACTAATTTCTGTGCAATTGCTTTTTCTGACAGCCAAAATCCAAATGTCTTTTCAAAATACCAGAAGTCTGAAGAGCTTTCCCAAATAAAAAGAGTCACGTCATTGGTGGGTTTGCTTTGGTTTGTTTGTTTGTTGGGTTTTTTTAAAGATGAGCAAAATTATGGATTATGACATAGCCTTGTCCTCCACATGTAATTTGGTGAGGAACAAAACATACACAGATATTTTTTCTATAATCTAGTGTATCATAATCAGTTACTGGCTCTCACTGAAGCTTTTATCACTTTGTTTGTGTTTGGAGCTTCTCTCTCATGTGATTTTTTCCTGTTTAAACTGTGTGAAATCGCAGTTAATCTGTGACTACTGTTTTTCCTACTGTTAGAATGTCTGTGGGGGCACTTGCAAGTTCTCTCCCCACAATTTTGCTAGCTATTTTCATATAATGACTTGCTTATCTTTGAGATAGTCCTATCTCTGTCAAATTTCACTGAATCTGGTCCATGAGTTACTGGAGGAGAACAATAACTCACTGATAATAACTCATTGACAGTTAGATATTGGAAATCAAAGTAAAACAAATCAAACCAGTTGAGCTGGAGTTTTCCAAACAAACACTGTCCAGTAAGGTTGCAAGCAATTTTTAATTATACCCAGGCTTCTTATGTTTATCATCACCCTTACATTAGCTGCAGCATCTTGTCAGTATAAGGAAAAAAATAAAGTTTATTAACTTCTGGAAGTATCTATGCAGTGCTGGCAAGATTGGCAGCTTTCAAAGCTCCAAGAATACTATAAGCAGAAAACAATCTTGATTTTGCTTCTATTCTATTTCTTTTATTGACATCAATAAAAAAGATAAGGTTGTAGAAATGACAAGTGCCTATGAAGTACACAATGATCATACTTACAAGTTAATTCAAGAAAAGATTTGTCATGCTTAGCCTATAATTCATAGGGAATACATAAAGACAAACTGCTCATTTCAGGACTGTCCTTCACTCAAGCTCAGGAACCGGATGTCCAGTTCTTCGAACACAAGCTGGAGTGTGCAAATGATAGAGTTGTTACACATACGGGCATTTCTACAACCAGGGGATGACCAAATCCAAAGCTGGCGAAAGCTAAGATTTGGAAGTACTTTGATCTCTCTTTCTTTAGTGAGCTTCCTACAGACTGACAAAAGACCTCCGAAGTGAAGGAAAAAAACAAAATCAAAACCAAACAAACAAACAAACAAAAAAAAGAGAAGTTGTTCAGCCTAAAACTTAAGACAATATCTTATATTTTTCTTCATGTTTCCACATATGTAGTTATCATAGTCTCCAGCACCAGATTTTTCAGCCTGCCAGTTTTTTTCATAATTCTAATGGAGCAGTTTTGATTCAGGGTTCCCTCTCTACAAACCAAAACTGCTGAAGCTGTTTTTGATTGACACATTTTTTACACATTTCCATTCCTACTTCCCACTCTTGTATTATTTCCTCAGAACAGAATGTCTTCCCATGGACTTCTTTATCTTAAAAAAAAAATAGAAAAGAAAAGAAAGAAAGATAAAAGGATTTTGTTGTGTTTTGCATGTTCCCTGTGAGAATGTAATTTGAAGAGCTATCTGAGTAATAAGTAATTTGAATCCACTTGATCAGATAAAAGTTTGATCTCCTGAGTGTGTGTGCATCAATATGACAACATTTCTTCATGAAAAAGCTTTTATCATCTGTGGAGAGTCTCAACTAAGAGGAAGATATCTGGCTTTTTCCCTGAGTAATCAGCAGTACCTAAAACAATTCTAAGATAGCAAAGAGTGTCGGTTAGCTCTTGTAAATCTCCTTTTTTACTGTAGTGCACCTGATCTTCAAAAGTTTGTCAATGTCATTTTAATACTGCTATACAGCCAAAAGTGTGAGAGAAAAAGAGTGTTTCACACTCTGCTGTTTGTAGACATTAACAACCTATGTGTATTTAAATGTAACTACCAGCTAGTCCTTGGACAATATGAGTGTGTTTTTCTTAATCTGAATGACCTCATGAAGACCAGTAGGAGCCCATGGGACAAAACCTGATCTAGAACTGGGATATGGAAGTTGCACTACATGATAAATTATAGTCTAAAAGGGAAGAGCAGGTAAGAATTTGGTTAGCTCAGACCAGCCTGTGGTGAAAACCAGAAGCACAGACAACACCTCGTACTGCATGGCATGGACTAACGTAACACAAAACCTTTTTGGGAAACGATAATGCTGCATCCTAAATTCTCAAACTTCTGTAATAGGTACTGTTGAAAATAGTGTAATAAGTGAAAATTACACAGGTGATTTAATATTAATGCTTTGCTTTAACAAAAAATCCTATAGAATTCTTTCTCTTAACATCAGGTAATACCTACCATTCTGGCAAAAGTTGCTGAGACTGATGTTTCCTCTTAATGGGTGACTAGTGAATTCAGAAAGACTATGTATGGTTGAAAGCAGTATGCATCATACTAAGCACTCATAAAACTAACCCTTCAGCTACTATAATATAGGAATTTAAGAGGGTTTTGCATTTTTGGCAAAATGTTAGAGGCCATGAGCAATTTGCCACTGGATGCACAAGCTTATTACATGTTATTATTCTGCTCCATTCGTAGTAATAGAGCACCACTGAGGTTTTTCTGAAGAATTCCTTGATTAGACATATATAAGGCATACAAGACATATAAGGTGTTATGGTTTAAGGGTTACCAGCCTGAAAGGGAAGGACAGGTGGTGTCTGTAAATTAAAAATTAAAATTAATTAAATTAAAAATTAATTTATATTATTATTTTCCCCAACAAGACAAGTTAGAAGTTATTACTACAATGTCTCTCATAACTATGCTTCTACGAGTCCTGTTACGTGATGCT
>NW_010188033.1:0-3331 GCF_000695765.1 Mesitornis unicolor | reverse complement strand
AAACCCCAAAAGATGGAGGAAAATGAGGAGGTGTGGGCCCTGTGGGCGCCATTTTGTGTTGCTTCCCCTCAGGCGCCATTTTTGGGGAATGGAGGGGGATAAACAGGATTTGGGGACCCCCCTGCGGGAGGTTGGGGATCCCCCCAAAAGCCCAAAAGATTGGGGGGGAAAAGGGGGAGGTGCAGGCCTTGTAGGCACCATTTTGATGTCTCTCCCCTCAGGAGCCATTTTGAGGTGACCCCCCCCCATTTTAGGGATTTCCCACCCAATTTTAAGGGTGTCCCCAATTTTGGGGTCCTCTCCTGAAATTTTGGGGGCAACCCCCTTGATTTCAACCCCCAAAATCTCATTCCCAGCCCCACATTTTGCCTCCTCCCTCCTCCATTTTAGGCCTTTTCCACCCCCATTTTTGGGCCTTTTCCCCCCAAATTTTGGAGTTTTTCCCCCCAAATTTTGGGTCTTTTACCCCCAAATTTTGAGGTGCACAATTTTAGGGGTCCCCTCCCCAAATTTTGGGGTCTCCTCCACTTTTGGGGTGCCCACAATTACTCCAAATCCCATTCATGGCCCCACATTTTGCCTCCTCCCTCCTCCATTTTAGGCCCTTTCCACCCCCATTTTTGGGCCTTTTCCCCCCAAATTTTGGAGTTTTTCCCCCCAAATTTTGGGTCTTTTACCCCCAAATTTTGAGGTGCACAATTTTAGGGGTCCCCTCCCCAAATTTTGGGGTCTCCTCCACTTTTGGGGTGCCCACAATTACTCCAAATCCCATTCATGGCCCCACATTTTGCCTCCTCCCTCCTCCATTTTAGGCCCTTTCCACCCCCATTTTTGGGCCTTTTCCCCCCAAATTTTGGAGTTTCAAAATCTCATTCCCAGCCCCACATTTTGCCTCCTCCCTCCTCCATTTTAGGCCCTTTCCACCCCCATTTTTGGGCCTTTTCCCCCCAAATTTTGGAGTTTTTCCCCCCAAATTTTGGGTCTTTTACCCCCAAATTTTGAGGTTCCCAAATTTGGGGTTCCCCTCCCCAAAATTTTAGGGTCCCGCCATTTTTTGGGTGCCTCCAAACCCCCCAAATCCCATTCCCAGCCCCACATTTTGCCTCCCTCCCTCCTCCATTTTAGGCCCTTTCCAGCCCCATTTTTGGGCCTTTTCCCCCCAAATTTTGGGGTTTCTTCCCCCCCCAAATTTCGGGGTGCCCATTTTTGGGGTCCCCCCCTGTTTTCGGGGTGACTCACGCCGATCTGCGGTTCAGGCGGGTGTCGCGCAGGGCGAAGACGTGGACGGTGCCTTTGTCGCTGGCGGCGCAGAGGAAAGCGGAGTCGGGGCTGAAGGACAAGCTGGGGGGGGAGGGAAGCAGCAATTTTGGGGAAAAATCATCAAATTTTGGGAAAAATCATCAAATTTTGGGAAAAAGCATCAAATTTTGACATAAAACCACTATTTTTTGACATAAAACCACCAATTTTAGGGATAAAACCATCAATTTTGGAGCAAAACCCATCGTTTTTTGGGCCTAAAATCCACCATCTTTTTATGACAGAAAATAATCAATTTTTAGCATAAAAATACCAATTTTAGGGCAAAAAAGTCGAATTTTGGGGCAAAAGAATGAATTTTTAGGTCAAAATATTCCATTTTTTGGGGTGAAATAACTTTCAGGATGCAATTATCCATTTTTAGACCCAAAAAACCCCCAACTTTGGGGGCAAAATACCCGATTTTGGAGCCAAAATAATGGATTTTTGTGGCCAAACACCCAAATTTTGGCCAAAATACCCAACTTTTGGGGCAAAACACCCAACTTTTGGGCCACAACACTGAATTTTTGGGTCGAAATAACCAAGTTTTGGGCCAAACTACCAAATTTGGTGTCAAAGTAACCCAATTTGGGGTAAAACACCCAATTTTGGAGGCGAAATAACCAACATTTTGGCCAAAATACCCCATTTTTGGTCCAAAATCCCCAATTTTTGGCCAAAATCCCCAACTTCGGGGTCAAAATACCAGATTTTTTAGTAAAAACAGGCAATTTTTGGCTAAAATAGCCCTTTTTTGGCCAAAACCCCCAACTTTTGGGCTAAAATACCCAATTTTGGGTTCAAAATACCCAAATTTGGGGTCAAAATACCGAATTTTGGGGTCTAAATCCCCCATTTTTTGTCCAAAATCCCCAACTTTTTGGCTAAAACACCTGATTTTGGGGCTAAAATACCTGATTTGGGGGTCAAAATACCCATTTTGGGGGTCAAACCCCCCAATCTTTGGTCCAACCCCCTCAACTTTTGGGCTAAAATACCCATTTTGGGGTCAAAATACCAGATTTGGGGGTGAAAATACCCAATTTTGGGCTAAAACACACAACTTTTTGGCTAAAACCCCCAATTTTGGGGTTAAAATACCCAATTTTTGAGTCAAAATATCCTATTTGGGGGCCAAACCCCTCATTTTTGGTCCAAACCCTCCAACTTTTGGGCTAAAATCCCCATTTTTTGGCCAAAATCCCCAGTTTTGGGGGCTAAACCCCTAGTTTTTGGGCTAAAATACCCAACTTTTGGGTCAAAATCCCCATTTTTGGGTCAAAATCCCCAACTTTTGCTCCAAAACCCCCATTTTCAGCCTCAAAATATATGATTTTCGTGTCCAACCCCCCCATTTTGGGGTCCAAACCCCCCAATTTGGGGGTCAAAATACCCAATTTTTGAGTCAAAAGATCCATTTTTGGTCCCAAACCCCCAACTTTTGGGTCAAAACCCCCAAGTTTTGATCCAAAACCCCCAATTTTTGGGCTAAAATCCCCATTTTTTGGCCAAAATCTCCAATTCTGGGGGCTAAACCGCTCATTTTAATTTGGAGTTAAAATATCCAAATTTTGGGTGAAAATACCCAATTTTGGGCTACAACACCCAACTTTTTGGCTAAAAACCCCCAATTTTGGGGTTAAAAGACCCAATTTTGAGTCAAAATATCCAACTTGGGGGCCAAACCCCTCATTTTTGGTCCAAACCCCCCAACTTTTTGTCTAAAATCCCCATTTTTTGGGTCAAACCCCCCAAGTTTTGATCCAAAACCCCCAATTTTTGGTCTAAAATACCCAAATTTGGAGTTAAAATATCCAAATTTTGGGTGAAAATACCCAATTTTGGGCTACAACACCCAACTTTTTGGCTAAAAAACCCCAATTTTGGGGTTAAAAGACCCAATTTTGAGTCAAAATATCCAACTTGGGGGCCAAACCCCTCATTTTTGGTCCAAACCCCCCAACTTTTTGTCTAAAATCCCCATTTTTTGGGTCAAACCCCCCAAGTTTTGATCCAAAACCCCCAATTT
>NW_010188032.1:0-14616 GCF_000695765.1 Mesitornis unicolor | reverse complement strand
AAGCCGTGACTCTGGGCAGTGTGTGTTGGAGCAGTTCATGTGTGAGGGAACTGTGACCATGGGCAGACCCAGATTTGTGGACTTGGGCTGAAGCAGTTTTGTGCATGAGGGAAACTGCAGCTGTGGGCAGACCCCTATTGGACTTTTGAGGACTTTTTTCCCTATGGAAAGGGGGCTACGTGGAAGCAGAGAGAGAGACTGGGCTGCCTTCCTACTCCTGAGGAGCACATGGCATGAAACTGACTGCTACCCCTCCTCCCATCCCCCTGCGCCTCAAGGCAAAGGGGGAGGGGGAAGGTGAAGAAACCGGGAACAAAAGCTGAGCCTGGGAAGAAGAAAGGGGTGGGGGGAAGGTGTTTTGACTTTAAGATCTGGTTGTATCTCCCACTGTTCTACTCTGATGTTGGTAACTAATTAAAATTGTTTTGTTTTTTTTATTCCTTATGATGAGTCCTCTCTTTTGCCTGTGACCTTTTTAAGTGGTTAGAAGCCCTCCCAGTCCTTATTTTGACTAGCCCTTTTTTGGGGCATCGTGGTGCTCAGTTATGCACTGGGCCTAAACCACGACAAGGACACATGACATGCTGTTTACATAACATAGCTTTCTGTAGTTATGCTTAAATACATATTTCCATTAGCGTATTATTTCTCTTTCCACACCTTCAGGTCAAGATAATTGTGATATTACAAGATTCTATCAAGACATCTCTTACTGCAGCTGCAGCTCCACCATTTCACGTATTTCAAACAGCAAAGAGAGGGAATGCAAACAGAATATTGCTCAGAGTAATTGTAAGTACATAAGAAATGTCATGTTATGAGTTTTCTTCTTCACATAAGAACAGACTGGGAAGTACATGGAATGAGTAGGAAGGTACTTGGGACTATTTTTCCCCCTCCCGTTGTGGTAAGTGGAAAAACTCTGCTATAGTTTACTTCTACAAGTTAGCAATCACCTTTATTACAAAAAGGTAAGACAATTTTGTTTGAAGGACACTTCAAGATTTTTATCTTAAAATACAATTGCATACATGACTGGAAGCAGATTCACCAATTCATCTTCAGTATTTCCTTTCCAAGCTTGTTATTCATGTAAACAGCTACAGAAAGCTAGAATTATTTTCTAAATGCATCAGTATGATGCAGGACTAGCGTATACTTATCTTTGCTTTATCTAACAGAAAGTGCTTTTAGGCTGTGCAAAATGCTAGTGATGGAACTGTCAATCATTCAAACAAGTAAATAGCTTTTTTTCCTCCAAATTAGGCTTTCAGAAGATTTTCAGAGCTACTTAACCTCAGTCCCTCACTGCTTTCAAGCTGTTGTTTCTGTTAAAGGTTCCTCCTCTCACTCATGTCCAGAAATCTTTATCTCCAGCTACTGGGAAAGTTCTGAGATCCACAGGCCTGCATGTTTCTCCTGAGTCACTGAACTTGAACTTCAGGCACTGAAGTTTGGCAAATACAGCCTTTTCCCAACACCTGAATATTGCTTAATACATCAATCCCAGCCAGGCCAACTGTCATCTGAAGAACCCTTGGAAGCCTACAGCCTTCTGGCTGTAATTCAGGAAGCTCCTTTCTCCACGTAACGCAAGAATCTGCCTCCACAGCCAGTCCTTTACAGAGAGACTTCTCTCTCTAAATTTGAGTGTGTTATACTCCACATCTAACAGAAAGAGGTACTTGAACAGTACCAGCAGGTACAATTTAGACCCAAATCCCCCAAGACAATAGGTAAGTGAAGACTGACAAGGCTGGGCAGGGAACTGACTAAAACATACTGGGATTCACATGCACTATTTTTTAAGTGGTAGGTCGTTGCAAAAGATTTCCTACTGTGACAGTTCGCTAGGCTGCAAGTAACCTGCTAACCTGGGACTGTATTATCCTCTTGGTGTCACTATGCCAGCTGAAGAGTCTAGTAAGTCATCCTGTCTCTAGCTGCTTACTGTTGTCGTTCTCGAAACAGGGTGTCAAATCTGCCTATTTCATCATATGATAATATGCCCTAGCCCATCTTAGTAAGAAAGAAAAGTTGTATCAGAAGAACTGTATTCCTACAGTTTAAACTAGCCCAGCCTATTTTTACTCTAATGGGTAAGATATTGGTCATGTCATGGACCTTCAGGAAAACAGGACTGCTGGTAACCTCTGTCAATATAGGTGGAACCAGAACAAGACATGCATCTAGGCTTAATGTTCAGTTTCAGAAGGCTACGTAGATTTTGCCTTTTCTTTTCTTTAGAGATGGGCATGAAGTTACTTGTTACCCAGTATTACTCTGAGTATCATATTGCCAGTTTTAAAATTTTCTTCAGCTAATTTCTTTTAAAATCAGCTGGTTGATACTTACAAACTTTTTGTACAACCATGTTAAGCACCAGTAAGGTCTATAAAATTAACAGTTCCATGTTCATTCTATGCTAAGGACAGAGAGCAGAAAAAGCACTGACTATTCTTCAAATCATGAAAAAATGTCAATAATGAATGTATGCTAAATGTATACAATCTTTTAATTAAGATATTTTGATATATTAAAACACATACACAACCAACCATGACAACTACTAATTTTTAAAAATTGCACAAGTGGCTGTGATTTCTTACTATTAGGAGTAATTTCCTATTAATCTTAGCAAAGCTACTTCAGTCAAGTTGTTTGTGATTAGAAGGCATCTTGGACTGAACCACAATAGTCTGGACTAAACAACCTGGACTAAATCAAGCGTAGTGCATGATGAAAAATGGTACATACACTGAGGAAAGATGTCTGGGTTACTATTTTCCAAATAGAAATTCTAAGTTTATGGACCATTCTAAGAGCATACAGTAACGGATGGAGAGAGTGTGTCCTGATAAATTACATACATCTCTGCTCTTATTTGAATTGTAAATACCCTATTGATACAAATTACTCTGTCAATAAGCTGCAGTACACACTTACATAATCATCTGTTAATGTGAAGTGTTGAAAAAAATGCTTGCTGTTAGCTAGAAGCATGACAGTGATTTGAATGCAAGTAAAACACAGTTAATAGAATACTGGCTTTGTAAACAGATTTTGATGGATTTAGTTCCATTGTTTATAAACCAAGAGACTAAACATAAAGTGCAATTAGGATATTGAATGTCTTCAGTACCAAATCTCTTGTGAATTGTTACATGAAATATGGAAGCTGTCACTCAGACTTAATAAATATTGCATTTTAGTATTTTATAAAAAACATCAAGTTTTTTTCCCCACTATTCTCTATTCATACAAATTTTTGAAACAGTGAATATAAGGCTGGGCAGCTGAAACTAAAGTCTGCTTTTAACTCTGATTCAGACTTTCACTCTCACTTTGGGTGAGTCTTGGTGCATCCAGACTGAAACTGGGAATGCTTCCCATCTTATGGATTTGAGTGTGCATCTTGACTGTAATGTGTAATGGCAGAGGACCAGGTGGCACTATCATCTGGAAGTTTCATGGGCAGGAAATCCAATCACAGGATGGAAACTATGTCCTGCAGTGCAGGTGCAGACTTAAACAATGTGTCTTGGACAAAAACCTTGCTAAATTCTAAAGCCTCTTTAGAGAGGCAAAAACACAACCAACAAGTTAAGAACTAAAAGTAAATCACTATGTTATATTATATATTATGCAAGGTCTATTGTCCAGTGTCAACTGACACACAGCTAATCAGTTAGAAATCATGACTAAAAAAGTTATTACTGCATGACCTGTATTTTATGTGCCCACTAGCACGTGGCAGGAAGTTATATGCAGTATACAGGCTTTCACAAACAAATGTAAAATCCTGTATTCTGACCTTCTCCTCCAAAATCTCATGTTTCCATACTGCCTGCACAAGTAGAATGCCTCAAAATGCACATACTCAACCCTTTCCTCTGTGTTACTGCACTCACGGGGTCTTGAGAGTTCTTTAAAAGATAAAGGTCATCAATTGCCTTTTATGTTGCAAGTACAAGACAACTGAAAATTCCTCTATTGTACACTTTCCATAGTATTCAAAAATACAGGCAATGGTAAGGTATAATTGATGTTATGAATTGAGGAAATTCTAAAGACATTTGCAAATGAGTGTTATACAGTACTGTGATATTTTCTTTTCTATCTGAGCCGGAAGACATTTTACTTTAAATTACTCATTAACAAAAATAGTTTTATTGTCTTTGTAAAGCCATTTCCCTCAATGCAGAAAACTGTGAGATGGGCTCCCTCTAGAGTCTTATCTCTGATACAAACTCTGAATTCTAAAAGATTGTATAGGTCATTTATGTGTGCCAACATCCTACTTAGTTCCCTTCCAAAAAACAGTTCTGAAATGCCACCAGTGGAAAAAAAAACACATCCCTATTTAAATAGGTTTATGTATTTATACAGATCAATTTAATTCTATCTTCTATCACAAGATCCAGACAAATGCTGAGATATTTCAAAAACCTGAAGCTAAGCTTAGCAGTGGAATCCTCTCTGTGCAGGATAGAGAATTTATATATCTATATATAAATCTTTAAATAATGCATTATTTATATGTAAAAACATCCTTTTCCCCTTGAACATCTCTAAACATTGTTTCAGTAATTCAAGTAGAACTCATAGCAACCTGGAGTATTATCTTGTTTGATTCAGGTCAGTGGATGCTTTCCCACTACTATGAGCATGAGAACATGCAAGCAGATTATTAGCTCCACAATAACTAGAGAAGGGCATAAAAAGTGTGGGTGGACAACTTTTGCCATCAAGTAGTGAAAACAGTATTATGACAGAAGACAGTGGTCATGGAGGGGAGATGGTGAGCAACAGAATGAGACTGGGCTGCATCTTCTTTCCCCACCAAATATGCCAGGGAAGCAGAGCTGAAGCAGCATAGATGGGGGAGTAGGTTGAACCAGGAAAGAGACTGGCATCATTAGTTTATTCTTCCCTAAGCAAAGGGAAATCATATTGTGAATTTCAAGATGTAGTCCCTGACACAATTCCATGAGCAGCTTCTTTCTCCACCTAATACCAGCAGCAGTGATGAATCCTAGGCACAAGGAATACACCAATTTTACAACAATAAGCTGCTTCATTTCGTTTTCTATAAACCAGTAAAACAAAAGAAACAAACAATTGAAAAAAAACCCTTTTGAATGTATAAAATCCCACTGTAAATCTAGCACCTTCCCAGCCTTGTGTTTTTCTGTGTTTTTGTTTCCCACTTACTGGGAAAGAAAACATAAGACTTTGCCTTCGGAAAAATATATTATTTTATAGATGAGATAACCTCTTCTAGAACAAAGAGATTATTACTTCTTCGTAAATCTGACAATTACAATTATGTAATTAACACAGCTGTAGATATATAAATTAAAGCCAAAATGAACATGTGGTTTAAAATCTCTCATTGGCAGAGACAGAACAAATCATAAATGCTTCCCTCATTTTCTAATGCTAGCATTCATGCTTCTGCTTTGCTCTACAGTTCTAGATCTAAATCTCATGTTGTACTTAAAAAGAACCAAAAAACAAAAAACACAAATTAACTAGTAAATAACTAGATTAAGATGGCTATTAAGTTTTCTTCAAAGCAGTTAAAAGTAGTTTTCAGATTTTTTTTTCCCCACTGCAGATTATCAGTTAACTTCCATTTCCCTTTGAAATGTACTAAGTGCATTGCTAAGGGTGATATAGTCATCCTCTGCAGAGTCTGGCAAAGAAAAGGTATAATGAGTAAAGAGCTTGATGCCTTGACTATCTCAGTCTTCCTTAAATTCTTCAGCTGTGCACAGAAAATGGTCTGTACAATCTCTTAGAAAATAGTGGCACTGCTTAAAAGAAGAACATGTTGAATGGCATTATGCAATCCCTTAGGCTTTTGATATGCCAGAGTTCAGTCAGTTAATTGGACTACAGGCTTAGAGAACAACAATATTCTGGAAAAGTTTCCTATTTTTAAAAATCACCTTATATTAGTGAGTAAGCACCAAGACCAATAGAAATAAATGCATTATGTCATATTTTCATTTATGCCTCAGTGCAAAATTACATGTGCAACTACATCACACAAATTTTCATTACTAAGCCAGTTAAGACTTCCTTCTAGTTTTAGCTATTAATAAAACAAGCTAGCATCTGTTATTATGTGTTGGAAAGGATTATCAAATATTACATACAACATCACATAAGTTTTCAAACACAAAATTAGTTCAGGACCTTCTACAAAGCTGACTCTGCATTGAATTAATATTAGCTTCCTTTCTTCTTTCAGAGGTCCTAGAGCTCTCCACAAGCTGGCTAAAAGGTCTTCTGGGGGGTTTTTTGCATGCTTGGAAGGTAAGTTTTTGAAAAATAATCAAAGAAATGAAACACTGTCAAGTGTAAGTTTTTTCAAGAGGCTTTTGGTAGCTCCGTATTTTATTTAAAAGGGTTTCAGTCAACATTCATCACCAAACCCAAGTATACTGCATTCCACAATACACCATCAGAAAGCATAGTAACATTTAGTCTGTGATTAAAATAATTTTATGACAACAGCCTACAAAAAATATGTTCAGACATGAATAAATTAAGTAGTTACTCTAAACCATTTGTCTATTGATTTCCTTAGGAAATCAGCAGCCACAGCAGCCAACCCGCTATCCTATCTCCAGCAGGGTAACTTTGCAGCTCCAAGCTCTTACTGCAGCTAGTCCAGCAGGCTGTTTGGCCTGGGGCTGCGCATTTAATATTCCTAACCCAAAACCAAGGCAGCACACTTCTGGAAGGTCTGATTTGTAAGGCAGACAGGATGGAGTCAAAGCAGAGCACTAGACTGTTGCATCCTAGCTGAGATGAGCACCATGTTTTCTCCCTTCCTAAGAGGCAACAGCTAAAAACATCCCTTTCAGCTGATCCAGTAACACTACTATCGCTAACCCATACCACCACCGAGATCAGTGCGACTGCATCAGCACAGCTCCTCTGTGCTGCAGTCCATGCCAGACAAGTACCTGTAGTCCAACATCCTTGACTTTTCCAGTGGCAGCCCAGAGCCTAGCAGAGAAGCAGGATCAGGGGGGATATGAGTCCAGGTGGGATCCAAGCTCCCCACCATCAGGCCCGGGTCCCATCACAGGCCCATGCACACTGGCAATGCCCTTCTCCAACAAAAGCAGGATCTGCCCACATCTTGGCTCTGCCACGGTCCCAGGGTAGGACAAAGCTGCTTGAGAGCAGGCCCACGGCTGCCCACACTTACCATCCCCTAGCACAGCCACACGGCTCAGCTTCAACTACAGCAGTGGTTGAATACTGGTAATTAAGTTGTTTACTCTAAAAGCTCATAGTAAATATCACGTTTTCACAAATGCCAAGCAGTTAAAAATTGCTTACATGTTTACAATAAACATCAAAGACAGTCAGGGCTGAAGCATGTTGATTTGCAAGCTATGTATGAATGCTAGTTTACATAACAAAAAATGAATCACAGTAACTTTGGCTTCCACCATATTCTGATAAATTCTTGGATCATGTTAATAGATTAAGCCCTTTCTAGAGCTGTTAAATCTATTACCTCGATTGTACAGACTTGAGCTCTGCAAACATTCACACAGACAAACATTCTCTCTTTTTTTTAAAGTATAAAGCACTTCAGTGTAGTCATGATTTTTTTAAAAACAAATGCACGTGAATGCAAAGTGCCTACAGAACTCGGACCATATGTCCTAAATTTTCCTCTTACTATGAAAAGTATTGCTTCTGTAATAGGCCTATTAATATAATTTACTTGTAAGAAATCACAGATTATTGCAACCTTTCACCTTAAACATAAATTGAGGACAGAGTTTAAAAAATTAAACATCAGCATTTTTTTTCTTAATTCAAATAC
Source organism: Mesitornis unicolor (assembly GCF_000695765.1). Taxonomy (NCBI): domain Eukaryota; kingdom Metazoa; phylum Chordata; class Aves; order Mesitornithiformes; family Mesitornithidae; genus Mesitornis; species Mesitornis unicolor. The sequence goes on along the minus strand of NW_010188032.1, from coordinate 6,758 downwards.
CATTTAGTAAAGAAGTTGAAGTAAGCTGAGATTTCCAAAGTTGTGAAGAGGACACTGACAATTCCCACTGAGTTCAATAAAACTACACTAATTCACACTAGGGAAAGCAGCCCTCTGTTAAGGATCCAGCCCAACAACTAGAATGGGCATTTAAAACACTCTGTATTTTGAATTTAGCACATCCACTTATTGCAAGAATCTCAAGTGCAAACTGACTGGACAGATGCTTTAAAAAGCTAGTGTTTATTACAAATCTCCACTTGATTCGAATTTCCACTTGATTATAATATATATAACTTAAAACTATATGACGATTCAGAGCACAAATTAGGAATCTATTTATGGATCATTAATTTTAACAGGAGCACAGGAAACAACTTTAAAGGAATATATATAAAAATGATGCCATTAACATAAATTTTAAATCAACGAACCAAGTTTAGTTGACTATAGTTACTGAGGCTCATTAAGGATATCTGAATTGTGAGAAATTTAAAATCATATATTGGGTTTATCCATTAGGCTTTTAGAAATTATAAATACAAAGTAAATAAATGGACAATGCAAATAAACTAGTTTTAAATTCTCTGTACTATTTCAAAGGCTTAAACTGCAGCGCTCTGTACAGTCATATGTATAAACAATGATAAATATCATACCAGTAGAAAATAATGCTTTTTCACACAATTCCACCTTCAGAAATCAAATTAAGATTAAGATACCTACTACAAAAACCCCATTGTATGCTAAAGCAGCTACAATATGGGTACAAGAGATCATGTCAATACAGCATGTAAGTGTATGCAATGTGACGTTACAGTTATTCTAGAACATTTCTATAATGAATTAACCTTTATCTGCTTGCAAAGTGCAAGAGGCAGCATCAGCACTGCAAACAACAGCAGTCAAACACCTGTTCCATCCTTCAGTGGTAAAATACTAAATGAAACCAAAGGAATGACCTGTGAGCCCCAAGGAAGATTTTAAATCTCGGTGACAACAGAACAGTTGTGTTTCTGTTCTGCAAACAAGCTGCCACATAGTTTGATCATATTGTGTATAAGAACATGTAGAGATTTGTTGAAGATGCTTGTATCCACTACATGCTGCATGTTATGGTTCAGGTCAGAAGAAACTCAACAGCCATGTGGAAATATTGAGGCACAAAACCAAGTAGAATGCAATTGTGACAGAATTGTACCTTGATAAGCACAGGTACCCTGCATAAATAGCACCACACAGCCCCATCACAAACTCCTTGCTCTGAAGACCATTTACAAGAGCAATGCTCACAATGTCGATAGAAATATTTTTGTGAATAAATGTTCATCAGTGAAAGTAAAATATCACAATCTAAGCCATTAATATGAAAAACACTAATCTTTAAGTAACTAACCCAATATGGCCCCAGCAGTCACTTTCACTGACTTCATCAAGAATGATTTGACATCCTCTAGCCTAAAAACATGCAACTTGCCTCCTCCAACTCAGTCTGCCTAATCACCGACTCTTCTTTCTCCTTGTTAACTTATGTTTCTACTTCCTAGCTAAATTTAGTAGCTAAATTTGGACTAAAGGGTCTACAGGGAATAACCGCACTCTCTGAAGAGCACAACACCCAGGCACAAACCCATGAATGGAGAGCAGAACACCTGGGCTTCAGCCTGGAGCAAATCATTCAGCCACATGCACAGACAGAGACAAGGACACAGACAGATGGACACACACACACCAGCAGACCCAACACTGAGGAACAAGAAAGCTGTGCAGTGAAGGGAGGAAGTAGGATGAAAACAGACTGGTCTCATTTCATCCTAATTCATATCATTGGCTTAAAGACAAACAATTTGACTTTCTGCTCATGGGCCATAGCCACAGTATGCAGTTTGTGATGATGGGAAATCTTAGTACTGCAGTAAGAATGCTTGCTTTGTTTCCAAACACTGCCAGGCAGCTCAGAATAGCTGAAAAGAGGCCAGCATAGCATGCAAAGGGGCAGTAAGTAAGCAGAATTAGAGTAGGATGCTAAAAATGTGAAACCCCCAAAGGGAGGTTTAAATGATAAATGAGAAGAAGCAAGCCTATCTTGCATATTGACTAAATACTGTGAACATTAAGAATGGCTTGTTTGGTCTTGCTCGCTTCCCTTTTTTTTTTTCTTGTACATTGACAGCTGACTGCCACTGCTGTTCTCTCCAAGATGACACCTCCATCATAGTTTTTGAAGGTCTGCTTTGGTTTCAGACTTTTAAAGAGCTGCGCTGTTGTTACTCTTCTGCTCCCTTCAATAAAAACTCCTTCAAGGATACTAGGAACAGAATCATCAATATTTAGAACATCAACTGTTTAAATACTCAGACAACTCCGCCACCTGCTACGCTGTGGTTATTTGCATGCTCTCCTGCATGTGAAGTCTTACTTTAGAAGTGGAGCTCTCTAAGACCCAGTCAAGTTTATGGATGCATAGTATACAAATTAGTCACCCTTGTCCTTAAATTATTACTGAATTAGGAAAAACTCCTCAGCCATGACAGAGTACGAGAATACAGTTTTTGAATTAGATCTGTCAAAATTTTTAACCTTTTAGTGGATTACAATGAAGCCATCTCTGAACATCTCTTCACCTAAGATGTCAGAAAATCCTATAAAATATTGTTACTCGAAGCTTGTTTCTACAAAACAATTTATCCTAGTTAGACTTACAAAAGCACCAGTGTTAACCCTTCATGATCTTATAACAATGTCTGTATACATTAAACTGTGCATTAAAACAGGTATAAAGATTTCTGGGAGGCCATTAGGAAACAAAATGAGGCGCAAAGCCCTAGAATGTACAAACGAAAAGACACTTTATAACACTGTAGTCAGGAATTCAAAAGATGAACCACTGACAGACAACATCAGGGAGAATGTACATTTTTGTGTTAAAGATCTACAAAGAAACCCTTAAACTGTGAAGTATATGTTACAGGAAAATTCTGCCCCCACAGTCATACCTCATTTTATCTCCTCATCTTTTCTAAACTGTCAGAAGATGCCCCTGTGACAAGCACCTTGCAAACAGCTTTGCAGTTGCATCAGAGAACCTCCAAGTACACTTGAAAGTTACAGTCAAATAAAGCTCTCCTGTTTATAAGAACACACTGCATTTACAGAAGATTTTGAAAGTTTGCTAACAAGGCTATGGAATTCCTGGTGGGCTCCTCTGAATGTTTAGGGTTTAGTTTGGATTTGGCAGGTGGCGTCCATTTGTGCAAGGGTTCTCCGGGAATTCTGCCACCAGGAGTGACTAACGAGACTTCTCCTTTCTGCTCTCACCCCTTCTGTCAGCTCCACACAACAGGAGTTCATGTTCATCCTTTAGCAACCTGCAATAGGAATTAGTTTGCAGACACCATGGCCTGAAAGAGCAGTATCCTAAGACACTTTCAGCTACTCAGCACTGATGAAATAGCTTGCTGGAAAAGGCCCAGCTGATGAAGGGCAAAAAATAAAACCCAGTTCCTCCTAAATTACCCACCATGCATCATACAGAAACCTTCAAACTGCCACAGTCTACTTGAGCTTTTGATCTTCTTTAAAGTGCTAGTAAGAACAAAAAAACTTAAATGACAAAAATCTATGAAGTTCAAAATGTGCTAAAATGAACAGATTTTCTGCTTAAAATCTCCTTCATTAACAATTATTGCATATTCCACTGCGGGAAAAAAAAGTCCATTGGATAGCTGAATACTAATTTTAAAGCAACCAAAAATGCATAGATGTTTTAAATTACAAGAAATGGCTCTGTAACATCTTGACTGTTTAAACAGAAGCAGATGGTTTACACGACTTTACTGGTTAATTAAACATTTTATACATTCTATAAAATGGTATCTGATGGCATTCTTTCCGATTGGCTTTCTAAATTTAAATTACAAAGTAATTTTACGTATGCACTATATGAACCAGAAAATTAATTAAAATATTAATATCCAATACAAACTTAACAACCTAGTTTCTAACACATGTGAAAAATCTAATTGTCCACCTCTTTCCTATTTCTTCTTCATGATAATACTAACATTTCTTTGTAATTTTGCTGGGTTCCTTTATTTTAAATAGTCCTAATTTAAAAGTCAGTATTTTAGATTTTCCCTTCTCATCCCCTTCACAAAAACAAAAAATAGTGAAACAAGAAAAATAAGATGGTATTTATTTTATGAAGACCTTAAAACCACCTCCAAATAATATATAGGTATGGATTCTACTACGATAATAAAATATAGCTACTGATGAGTGTGAAAGATTTGAGAGAGATGATAATGAAGGAGGTTTAAAGAAATTGCTTAAAATTAATGTCATGAAATAGGACAACTGGGAAAAGGTATGTTGTCCCCAGGTTCCCCAGGGAATCAGTTATACAGGTTATACAGTTCCACATAGCCACAATCACAAAGTTGGAAGAAAAAGAGGGATGCAAAGAAAAGACTGAGCATAGTGGGTAAAGTTTTCATAAATTCTTTACCAAGTACAAATTTGATGTGGTAATTCTAGCAAAAGCAATTATTATTTATAGTTACTGGCAAGACCTTTTAAAGCTGATTCAAAACAAACACAGTAAAAGGTAGGAATAGATAAAACAACAATGCAGTCACTGAGCCAGGGGCTTGTTTAACTGTGTGACTACTAAAAACAACCTTAGATTAGAATGAACTTCATTCTGTTCTTGTGGCTAATAGTTCAAATTGGTGGAAAAAAAGGTAACAGCATTGATTGTGTGCAAAACTGGCCCTGCTTAGTTACACTTCAGTGTAACTACACTTCTTCCTGTAAGCAGATGACAAATGCCTATCACAAAGTGAAGCATGAAGTTGCTTTTAAGTGACTTGTGAGTCATATAAAGTCATCGGGGTTGCAAGTCATTACACCCTCTACGTAAATCAAAAGCTCTAGCATTAGGGCATGTTGCATGTTTAAGCTACAGCAGCTTTTCCTGGTTCTTTCTAGTTCAGCACTCTGCAGATCAGAATTCCACAAAACTCTGGGGGCCTCGCCTGCTCGTCTGACCCAACACAAGCCCACACCAATGAGCCAGGGAGCAAATCAAACCATTAACAGAAATTTCTTAATTGATGAAATGCTGTGTCACAGTACAGTTCTTTATATATGACCTGACAGTGCAGAAACAACCCTATTTTTCAATCTAGACATGCAGACATGTATTTTGATTCAAAACAGCTTTTTTTTACACTTTTGCACAATACATCATGCATTGCCTTCTAGCTGCACATGAGTTGAGAGAGAGAACTGATTTCACTTACTTAGCAGCTATTTATATTCCTCTAAGTGAAGCCTGGCCTGAAAAAAAAGGAAGAAACACTTGACAGTTACACTAATCTAACTTAGGACTGAACACTTCGTATGCTTCAGCAAGCATTCTTTCCTTAGTACCCCTGAGAGACTTCACGTATCATCATGTGCTAAACGGACTTTTAATGATTGCAAAACAATATCCCCACCTCATCTGAAAGATCCCAAGTCAATGAATATGCATACAAAAAGATGAATGTTGCAACAAGTCAGTCCTTCTGTAAGAAGTCTCATTTATATTCTGAAAATTGAAAATACTCTTCTACTGGAGTATAGTATTTCTTTGTTGACTAAACAGATTTTTTTCCCTAAATATTTCACAATGGAAACATTTGTTCAGTTAGCCAACACTGAGAAGCAAACACAGAAAGCATGACTCAATTAACTTTCAACATCAAGCCTTAGGTGCTGCTATGTCAGTTTGACATCTGTTGAACTATGTTTGGTTTTGTCTACATAAACAAGAGAAAGTTCAGACAGTGAACCGTAAGACTTTTTGACATAATTTCAAATAAAGCAAGTGCATGGAGGGGCAAACTGCAAGAACTTCTGGACTACAGGCATTGCAGAGTTATCTCTGAAACAGAAAATTCTTGCAAAGACTTCTTGCAATGTATGTGTACTTGAGAACCTGCTTTCCAGGCTCTGTTCATAAAACCAAGTAAGCTTTGTCTCCACAAATAACAACTGGTAGCAAGCTCAAAAGTTCTTAATTATATCTGAACTTTTGAAGTAAGTCTACCCAATCCTCAAAACACCCTACCACTTCCCAATCCCTTCATAAGTCTTGTACCATACTTAGCCTGACTTCAGTGAGGAGGAGCACCCCAGTGCCCTCCGGGAGGGATCTAGCAACCCAAAGTGCAGTTTGTGTGTTACTTGCTTTGCTGTCCTCTGCCCAGCGGGAAGAGCCACGTTCAGCGGGAAGTGTCTGGCCATGTCTTAGGCCTGTTTGCTTTCAGACGTTTACAACAGTGCGGACGTGTGTCAGGAAAGGCAAGTGACCGACTGCAGGGAGACCACCACAGCCCCTCTGCTGGCACTTGGGAGCCTCTCCCCATCACCAGTCTCGCCCCTGAGAAAATGTGACCCTGCTCTGCTTTCTGTCTGTAAAGACCTGTGAGCATCTTCAGACAGGGCTCGGATCGGAGAGCCTATAGCGGCCTCTCCTCCTCCACCTTACCACTTGCACCATTTTATTTTCAGCGCCCTCGGCCCGCCGGGGACTCTCCTGTAACGGCTGCCTTCGGGCCTGCATCACCCCCAGACGCCGACAGCAGCAGCGTCGGCTGCCGAGGGTAAGGGATGGCTGGCGAAGCCACCCTGGCAATAGGAGGGGCGGGGTCAGGCTGAGACTAGGACCAGGGCGCTCTGGCAGGCAGCGGCCGGGAGCAGCCCAGTCACCC
>NW_010188031.1:12863-14831 GCF_000695765.1 Mesitornis unicolor | reverse complement strand
ATACTGGTCCATGGGGTTGTTCTTCCCCAGAAGCAAGACCCTACACTTTTCCTTGTTGAATTTCATTAAATTTTTCCTGTTTATTTTGCAGAAGCAACAACCACATCCATTTCAACTCCTTCCAGGCCAGCAAGCAATAAGGTGGCTGTAGACGCTGTCCCCAACCCCAACTCCTCCTCGAGGGGGTTATTTAAGAGGTAAGGGACCCACGCCAGCACCTCTCCCAGCCCAGGGGTGCAGCTCACCGGGGTAAAACCCATCCCAAAGAGCAATGGAAACTTTTGAAAGAGGCAAAAATAGAGTTTGGGAAACGGACACTGACCATGCGACTCTTCCAGGGATATTTTAAGCATTATTATAGTTGCAGTCCGGTCTGTGAGCACATTTTCTATAAATAAGTGTTTTAAGTCACTTTCTTTCAAAACTTCTTATGTCAGTCAAGCACAGCGCAATGCTTCACATTTTAGACTCAGGGCTGCCAGCCAAATTTGCTGCTCATTTTTGAAACCGTGCCGTGTCACCCAGGTTACAGCACAGGATCACAGTTGGGGTTTTTCAGGTGCTTTTCTACATTAATTCCATGTTATAACATCAGGTCTCCACCGATACATCAAGCCCGAGGTCTGTGGGTTAACACATCTCTGCTCACAAACCAACACCAGTGGGTTTATTTCCAAATCTAGGGGTATTTTTTCCTGTTTTTACAGGTCAATAAGAAAGAGAGGAAACCGCTTGTCTGTAGAAGTCAGTGTCCAAGTCCTCCAACGGGCCGTGCAAAGGCAGGTCTAGACCCATACACCTCTTCAGCCCAAACACAGTGCGTTCACAGCGATACCTAACCCAGACACGGCATTTTTGGGAGGTCCAAAGCAGTATGAACCAGCAGGGTATGGCTCAGGGTGGGTCCTGCTCCCCTGCAAGCTCCCACCCCATCGGGGAGAGCAGTTTTGGGGTACTGACAAAACACACAGCTTCACTTTCAGAGCACAGATTTCCACCGGCACTTCACAGTACACAAATACTGACCTTTGCAAATAAAACCAGGCGTGTTTACCACAAAAAAACCCACACAGCTGTGGCCAAGCACGTGTTTTCTTTGGAGAATGGACCACTCCAAACCTGGTTGCCTTACCTATTTCTGAAAGGCGGATTTAAGTCAACCAAACAGGCGACAACCAAGACGAAGCACCAACCCTCACCACAAAACCTCCTGCTCTTCAAGCTCCTGGTTGCTACTGAAAGAGGAGTAAAACTCAAAACCCCAAAGCAGTGCAGTCATCTCTAGCAGCCCTGGCAGGGAGATGGGGAGGAGGCTGCCTGCTGGGTCAGGTACGCGGGGCAGGTAGCGGCGTGTTTCGTGAGCTATCAGCTAAATCGGGTTAGAGGAGCTCTGTGACCCCTTTATCTCCTTTCTCACCCTTACAGCTTAGGCTGTAAATTCTTCAGCTGGAGGAGGAGGTCCTGGTGCAGCGCTGATGGCCACAGCTCCACAGGGAGCAGCTCCAGGGTACTTTACCTCCGAAGTAGAGGAACTGAGGCTGAAGTGGAGAGATTTGGTTTAGGTGTAGGGAGCTGCCCTGCTTTGAGCTCAACAGAACTCATTTTCTATGCAGTGATTTGACTTCTCAGCTCAGTCTCTTCTCAGGGGCTGAACTTGCTGAAACCAGCAGCATGGTTTTCCAGTATGTGCTGCTACAAGTGATCATCACAAGGCCACCATCTCACCATGGGGGCTGTGTCTGCACCTACAGGAGGAGCCAACCCAAACCTGCCCAACCAGGGATTGCATCCCACACACGGCACACTCAGTGCAAAGCCCAGGGATCACCAGGGGCTGGACCCTTCCAGCTTGGACCCTTCCTTCCCTCTCCACCCCTGCAATGGCCCAAGGCCCAGCAGACCCTGCTGCTTTGCCTGCCTCTGATCCTGAGCCCTGTGCTCCTGCAGCCTGCTCTGCTCAGCTGAGCT
>NW_010188031.1:10770-12531 GCF_000695765.1 Mesitornis unicolor | reverse complement strand
CAGAGAGCGTCTGGCCAGGGTTTAGTGGCCAGCCCAGCCCTAAACCACGACAGGAACCCAACACGCACCACATGAGGAGCTTTGGGGTGTGGGGACTTGCCAGGCCAGCCGAGATGTCCCAGCCCGGGGGTCTGGGCTGGCTGCTCTCTAGGTCTCTCGGTTAAGCCTGCGTGGGCAGATGCAATCTGGGCTGCTTGCATTACACGTTTGTACAAGGCCTGACACGAAGAGGCTGTGACCCGCCACCGAAAATCCTGCACGCCACCACCATGGTGTGAATGCAGCATTGGCTGCACTTTTAATAGCTTCTAATAATAAACTGGGATCAAGAGCTTAAAAGTTTGAAATGCCAGCGTTAAGCACACCTGCAATTAAAGGGACACTCCTCAACCGCGCCACGTCAGCAAGACCGGAGGGGACGGGGCCCACCTTGGGTCCTCCCACATTTCGAGCAGGACTGACCTAAATCCTCCCTCTTTCAGGCTTCGGTGGCAGCAGGAAAACGAGTCGGGCTCATTAAATTCACCTCCTGCTGCCCGGTGAACTTCTCTGCAGAAAAGAAAAGAGAAATTATTCCAAGTTACGCTGGTGACCTGGCAACTCGAATCTTCTCCGGAGCAGGAGGAGGCCAGCGACCTGCTGCAGCATCACTCCCCCCACGGCCGAGCACTGGTCTTGCTCCCCAGAGCTCAAGTGTTTCAGCTGGGGACTGTGGAAAAATGCAGCTAGGACACCCAGCAGGGCAGTCTGTGCAGGAGAAGGGCACTTAGTCCATCGTCAAAGCCTCCTCTGATATGGACACCCCTGCATGACAAGGGCAACGCCACCAGCTCCTCCCTGCAGCTTCCTCAGAGCCTCACCAAGTCAAGCAGCCTGTTCTCCTGTCATTTCCAGAGTTCAAGTTGATTTTTTAATCCGATAGCAACAGTAGAAGAGTATAAAAAAGCCCCACACTGGCCCGAGCGGCTCCGGAGTCTAAAATAAACATGCCAAGCCCTGTTTGTGATGGAGTAAAAATAGCTTGTTTCTCATCCCTTCCCAGGACCTCTGCTTCGTACACCAAAGCTTCACAGGTTAACTATAAAAACACCAGACACGCAAGGCACGAATGCCTTGATTTGAGCTTTGCACCGTTTGGAGGAGTTCAGGAACCCACCTCAGCCCTCAAAGCTCCTCTCCTGCTCAGGGCTAAAGGCCAGGCACTGCCAATTCACTTTAATAGAAACTACCTTCCTCCTAAAAACAAACCAAGCCCACTCCACTGGAGTGACGCTTCGTGCTCTCTTTTATGGCTGGATACTTTTTAAATGATGCTTATTCCAAGGAAAGTTAACTATAAAATCCAGCGCAAAGCCAGGCCGCAGCCGGGACAAGGTGCTGGGGAAGCAGAGCGAGCGCAACCAGCGTCTGCATCAAAAAGGGAAGAGAAGCTGTGGCCGGTCTGGTTCACCGCAGGAAACGTCGCTTCACGGCCAGTTCTGCTAAAGTCACTTCTTTTTCCGGGGTCTAAACGCATCTCACCCAGCACCCGCAGCGCTCAGGCCTGAAGACAGCAGAGAAACCAAGCCCTAGGAGAGCAGCGCCGCAGGGAAGCCGTCACGACACCGAGTTTAATCACGGTTTGCGGCCGGACCCACAACCTATTTATGACTTCAGATCTGCAACGCATCCGAAACCCGCTGGTATTTATACACGCGCTGAACGGCATCTGGGGAGAGCGCCAGGCGTCCGTGGCCCCGGCGCTGCAGGCGAAGCTCGCAG
>NW_010188031.1:0-10739 GCF_000695765.1 Mesitornis unicolor | reverse complement strand
GCCCGCCTCCAGGAGCCTCCCCAGAAGGGGCCCCGCCAGCCGGTTCGGGAGGGCCGGGAAGGTCCCGGGCCGCTGGCTCATGACCCTACAAGGCAGTCCTGACGGCAGCACATGCGGCCGTCCATCAGCCTCCTCCAGCCCCAGGGCACCGCGCTGCTCCCTGCCCCGCACAACGCGGGCAGCAGCTTTGCAGCACCCCCAGAGTCCACCTCCACCAGCACCCCCCGTCTGCAAACGCCGCGCTGCAGCAGCATCGCCGTTCCCCTCCAGAAAAAGCCGGGCTCGGGCTCGGGTGGCGTAAATTCAGCGGTGATTTGGGGCTTTGGGTGAGACGCGGCGACGTCTCGGAAGATCTCTTGGCGCAGCTCTTTTTAAGTGACAGGGACAAGGAGAACAGATTTGCTTGCTAAATACACGTTTAGTTTAGCTGGAAGTATGGAAAAGCTCAACGTTGGGGTTTTAGATTATGTTCTTAAACGTGCCCCCAGCGTGTTGAAGGCCAGCATCCAGGGAGACCTGTTACCCCCACCTCTTGATTAAAGCCAATCTCGAGCCTCCCCCCAGCTACTTCTCATTATTAATCACCCTGGCAATCAAATGAGGAAAAAATGCACCTTTTTTCCAGGTTTACTTTGGCTCCCTCCTCCTCTTGTTATATATGCACAGACTGCCATCACTTATGGCCGGAACTGATTCGGAGAACGAGGAGAGCAGATCTGGCTCTTTCCACTTGCCTACACTGTCACCGAAGGCTCACCTCACCAAATGCTTCAAGGTAAAAATCACGGCTTGTCTTATTTAGATGAATATTTTCTCTTAGCAGCTACATAAATACCGCTGCTCTTCAAGGAGGCTTCTCTCAAGCCCGCTGCTCTCCTCACCTGCCATTGCTTCTCATTCTTTTAGCTTATCCTGAAAGGGCAAGGCTCCTGGAAATAAATCATCTCATCTGGTAGGCGCTGGTGTAACAGCCCAGCCGCCAAACAAGCACCAAGTGACTGCGACACGCCAGTAATCTCACCCTACATGTGCAAGCCTGGACTTCAGCTCATACGTCCACCCCACAACGCACGCGTGCCAGCGATGCTCCCAGCCCCGACACGGGGCGATGCACTGCATCGTGCTTCCTTCCTACGCCCCTGCGCTTTTCCTCCTATTCAGTGGCCCAAAAAGAGCTCATGAAATCACTCAAAAGCAGCACGCATTCGCCCATCTCGGCAAAGACTTGGAAACAACATTTTGGAGAGAAAGGAAGGACCGAACCTCCTCCTTGACTATTCCCAAGGCAGATGTGCCCTGATCTGCTTGAAGACCCACAGCAGCATCACCACCGCAGTCGTTTTAAGCTGTGGTTACTTCCAGAAGCATCATTTCGCACCTCTCCTACTCTCCCTACTTCTCCCACTTCACTCCTCTCCCTGCTTTTACTACTACAAGTGTCACAGCGGCACAAAAACATGGATGGGGGAATTAAAAGATGTTAAATGAGCTCAGCAAGAGACAAGCAAGAGGCCAGTTTCCATCTGGCTCAGCTTCCAGGGTGGATGCGGGCTCTGAAGGACCACTTCTCTCTTCCCTTTCACCAGCACAAGTGAAAGGCAGGACCTCTTCTGCCAGCAGCACCAGCTCAACCTGACCAAAAACCCACGCACGCCAAGTTTGGACCCTGTAAAAACCCGCGCAGTGCAAGAACACCGCACAAAGCCACCGAGGAAAACCCAAACATTTCCAAAAGATAAAGGGAACAAGAAATTTAACTGGTTTCGGGTGGACATCTCCCATTCATTTCCCACTGAGCAGCACGTACGGACAGCGAGGGCCACCTCCCGCAGCCGGCTGCATCCCGGTGGCAGGCAGCACCGTTCCCTTGCAGCAGGGATCCGGATCCACTCCACATCAACAGTCCGCTCGAGCGCTGCCGGGCAAACTGCAGCAAGCAGGCGAGCGACCTGATGCAGGTTTTCTTTCCAGCCACTAAGCCACTTTAAAAGACATCTAAAAATACATTAAATGCTTTTCTCATGTGACTTTTCCAGGCCTGCCGACGGCAAATGGGACGAGACCGCGTTCCTGCGCCAACGGCCTCCGCGGCGTCGACTCGTTCGAGCCCAGGACACCGGCCTAAGATAAAAACCTGGAGCAAGGCGCAGTCGGCTCCTGGTGCAGCAGCATTTCCCCTAAAGCGCTGTGCTTCCACATTCAGGATCACCACCCAGATGGGGAGCAGCCTTGTTTCTGCTCCAGAAGGATCTTGAACCAGTTACACCCGGAACAGTCCAAACGTGTGCTCCTCCTAAAGAGGAAAAATAACTTCCCAGCTCTGCTGACACAGGTAATTCCTCCCCATCGAGGACAGCCGAGGTAAACAGGACAACTGTTTGCCTTTAAAAGTGCTTTGCAAATCAGCTGAGCTGGCTGCCGCCACAAAGCCCGAGCAGGCGGCCACTGGCCCCTTCAATTCCAACCCCGGACCCGGCCGCTTTTGGCCACTTCAATTACGTCTCGAGGCCACCTCCTTAGATTCGCATCTCCAAATTTCCCACTAAACTCGTCCTCCGCTCCCAGCGGGGAGCAGGCAGCTTTTCCGCTCTCTTGAGCTGCGGAGCTGCGTGCTCGCAAGCTTCCGTACGTGCCTGGATCAGTGCAGGCTGCGGAGCTGAGCCATCTGCTCCCACTGACAGCGAGGGCGAGTCCCTCGCTGCAAACCAGACACCGTGTGCCCAGGCAGCTCCCAGCTTCAAGCTGACCTTTTCCAGTTGGCACTGCCTACGATCGCTGGTCCCAAACTGGGCTGGGAGTCAGCTGCGCAGAATTCGCTGAGAATCAACATCTCAAGGCATGGCTTAAAGGAGAATCCTACCCCTAAACACTTGCAGAGGGAGTCAGCCCAGGCAGCCTGGATTCCCATATATGAGCAGAAACAGGAGTTCTGTGTGTGGAGCGCTCTCTCCCAGGCTCTCAGTTCAAGTGACCAGTCCAAAAGACACTCGCAGGGATCAGCCTTGCTCTCCGTGATCTCCCTCGTGCTGGCGGCCGACTGCTTTTCCAGCAGCATCTGAGCTGCCCAACCCATCACAAAATGCAGGTACGTGCAGCCGAGGCACACAGGGCAGAGGGCAGAACCGCCCCTGTACGCAGGATCTTGATTTTATCTTCACTTCAGGGGGAAAAAAAAAGAAAATCAAACCCTAAATCTCACTGCTTCCCTCTGCTCTCTGCTTTTCTTTACGAAGCAGGGAAGAAGCTGCCTCAAACGATCTCCTGAAGCATCACATCAAGGCAATGGTTTCCAGCCAGCGTGTGAACAGACCAGAAGAAATCCATAAAAGGCGCAAACAGGCTTACCTGAAGTCAGCGGGATTAAGCTCGCTATACAAAGTTACGCGCCTCCAGGGGAAGCTTTAGGAGTCTGCGATTCGGGGAGGAAAAAAGGGCTGGAGGCTGCGGAGCTGGGTCACGCCAGAGCAAAGCACGCAGCACACGGAGGTCTGCAGGAAACAGCTTCTTCCTGTGGCGGCAGGACAGTGCCACCAGCCCTGGGACGCCCACGGCCGACTGCCAGACCGGGCTGAGCTCAGAGCCACATCCACCTCGCGCATCAAAAGTCACCGAGGCACCAGCAAGCGATGCAGGGCCCTACCTGTCCTGGCAGGGCCTGGCTCTGAGCCCTTTGCAGCGCCGCTGGGGCAGGGGTAAAGCAGAAGTTGCACCGTTTACATTCGACCCAAGGGTTAGGACGCTCTGGGAGTAGTGGCACCAAATTGGCGTGGTGGGGAGGAGGAAGAGGAAGGCCGGGATTCCAGTTTCCAGGAATACGGGGCATGCAGGAGCAGTGCTGGGACAGCGGGTTGAGGGGAAGGCAGAGACTGAACCACATCAGGACCGCAGGAGATCAAGGCTTTCGAGCAATCAGCCATGGCAATCACGGAGCCGTGGCTCTGCCCTGCCACGCTCAGCAGACAGAATCACTCATGGCTTTGATCTGAGCTTATCACCATCACCACGCAGGGGAACACTGCTACTTTCCCAATGCTTAAAGGCCGTAATAGGCAATTTTACATCTTTGCCAGTAGAAAATGAAGCCCTTTTTCATGCTAGCTTCGCTTACAAAGTTTCCACGAGGCTACAAAGTCCCGTTCTCACACTTTTCTTACAAACAGTTTAGGGCCATAGGTTCGTTACGTGTTGCTTTAGCTTCCTCCGGCCATTTCTGAAGGAGGTTTGTATTTATTCCCAGCAATTGTTACTCTGAGAAGATCAAACTTCGAGGCTGACCCTCGATATTCACACAAAATTTTATTGTAAGATGCGATAAAACACTCCCTGAAAGAGCAGCCAGAACAAGACTGCTGGCACACGGAGAAGCATAAAGCAGCGGCCTCACAGACACCGCTGGAAGCACAAAATTCCCCACGCGGAGAACACAAAAGGTTCACATTTTGGCCAAAGGAGCTGAATTGATGCCGTGCAAACGCACACAGCACCGCAGCACAGACCTTTAGGTTAGACTGCATCAGATCAGTAGCCCAAATCCCTTCTGAATTACTGCCACCAACAGAAATGTTGGTGTTCAGCCTGGAAAACGCCTGATCTGACCTGGACGCCTGTTAAAATAACGTTTACTGCCCTGTTCCTGATGTTTTATCCCACGTGGGATGCACAGGGAGAGGTTTAAGTCAGATATGAGGAAA
Organism: Mesitornis unicolor; assembly: GCF_000695765.1. Taxonomy (NCBI): domain Eukaryota; kingdom Metazoa; phylum Chordata; class Aves; order Mesitornithiformes; family Mesitornithidae; genus Mesitornis; species Mesitornis unicolor. Next base: position 6,048 of record NW_010188031.1, on the reverse strand, counting down.
AATGACTTTACTGAAGAGTGGTCAAGCACTAAAGGGGCTGCCCAGGGCAGTGGTGGAGTCCCCATCCCTGGAGGGGTTCACAAAGTGGTGGATGTGGCACTTGGGGACGTGGTTTATGGCCATGGTGGGGTTGGGTTGATGGTTGGACTTGGCTTTTCCAACCTTAACGCTGATTCTGTGACAGATCTGCGCTGTGACCACGCTCCAGAACTCGCAGGACCACACACACACCCCCCGTACAACAGCCACACTGCGCACAAACACGGCACTCAGCAGCTTCTCAATTCACTCGGTGGGAGAAGGAAGGAAACCCCGGATGCAAGTTGTCTGCACCTATTAGGTTGTTGCTAGTACCAACACGTCTTACCTGCACGGGATGCAGAAGGAAGGAAAGATGCTGAAGATTTTGGGAGTAGATCTGTATTTTAGGAAAGATCGATTTGAATTTTAAGGAAAATACTAAAGGAAGAGCTCTCTTTGAGCTGGTGCAGTCCCACTCTCAACCCCAGCCAGTCTTTATCCTATGCTTGCAGAGGTAGAAGTCTCATATTTTAAAGAAAAAGAGACACAGCTACACAGATCCTGTGTATCTTCCCAATAGGATCCCACAAAGTTTAATTCGGAGAAGGTTTTGACATAACCACCCTTTATTCTCCAACGCCAGCCTCAGGCAGTATCACAAAAAGTCCACTCGAAATATTTCCTTTGGGGTGGGGAAACACCGCGCGTGGTCTTTCATGCAGGAATCGGCTCCTGCAGAGAGCTCCGACACCGCACAGATGTCGAGACTGAAATGCAAAGCCCAAGGGACACGAACGGGGAATCACTGCAGCCTCAAACGTTCGCATGGATACGATCCCAGTGTCAAAACCACCGCGCCACATTTTCCACTGGCACCAAACCGTATCTGTAGATGACTGCCAGACCATTTCATCAGAAGAATCCCTTACTTTGGGAAAAGCTAAGAGAAAGCAGACCTAGAGGGAAAGTCTCTTTTTCCTTAGAGGAAAAAGGGAGCCTCAAAAGTGTTGGGTATCAGCACACACCCCTACCTTGTTGTGTCTCCTGCCTTAAAATGCCTCTCGCTACCCACCTGGGTAAGCCCTTCCTGTAGGAACCCAGGAGCCACAACGCAAAGTTACCAGAAGATCTCGCCTTGCATCTCTACCACATTATTTCAGCAATATTTAGAGAGGAGGAAACTTCTCCTTGCTGTAGGGGAAACTCTCGGCTACAGAGCAGTACCAAAGGGCTGCTTTAAGAATAAGTTTACGGGAGAGGCACAGAAGCTGTACTGGAAAAACTCAGCAACTGGGAAGAGCTGGATTTCCTAAAGAGCCTGGAAAAGGCCCTTTGGGGGCTGGCCTGGCACAAGGAAGAGGGAAGAAGCCTGTGTGACAAGGGGCAAACAGCAAACAGCCCCCACCTTGCAACCTGAAGCTGTGGCAACGGCGCGATGCTTTCACGTCCCTTGTCATCATTCAACCCCCGAGAGGAAACCCGCTGGTTCAAACCGCTGCCCAGCCTCTTCTTACTCCAACTCACCCAAAAATCAATCCCTAGCCCGTGGGACTGATATAAAAACGATTGGAAACTCTCATCAAGACTACCGAACGCTAATCCCCATCCTTAAGGAAGGCACTTCACAGAAGATTAAACTTTCTGGAGTCTAAATGTACGGTCTAGTTCAAAAAAAAAGAGACAAGACCCGGTGTGAATTCACTCCCTGTCTGCATTCAGCACTCGTGTGACCTGCAACTATGCTAGAGAAAACTGAAACCTGCCCTGCATGCACTTCTAGAGCCCCCGAGCAGGGAGGGCAGTAATGCCGCTCGTCAGGTCTTTACAAGGAGCCAGGGACTGCACGAAGAGGCCTTGAAGCCCATGTGTTGGAAAGCTCCAAGAAGCCGGGATTCAAAATATTTCTGAGGCTGTCTCTGTGAATCGAGCCCTTCTCAGAAAGCAGAGTAGGAAACACACACCGTACCCTTACTGGGGGTTGCAGCGATGGCAAACGCCATAGCCAAGCGCTGCGGTGAGACACAGCACAAGAAAAGGGGAAGAAAAGAGAACTCGTCAGCAGAAACCTTCATGCAAATTATCTTTGCAGAGCAGATGAGGCTAGGAGCCTGTTTTTCTAAAGAAAAACCCAAACCAAAGCTGAACACCGTCCACCTGCGGGGCTGGGACAAGCTCTGCTGCTGTTTCCACGCTTTGCCAGAGGTAACATCCTTTGAATCCCACCAAGAATTACTCTCCAGGCCTAGAGGATACCCACAGGACACTGAAACCAGGGAGAGGGCTCAACCCTGAAGAAGAAAATACCTGTTACTGCTAAGAGCACTGTCCTAAGAGAGAGCTCTGCTGACCCAGTGGCTCCCTGCCTCCGAGGATGGTCCGACTTCGCTAAGCCAGTGGAGAAAGGGTTGAGCTGGAAAGAAAAGGAACCATTTCTATGCCAAGTGAGCAGGGTCAGTTCATCAATGCATCAGCTCAGCACCACAGCTGGCACGTGGGAGGAGGCACGAGGGCACAGCTGAGAGCAGGGGAAGAGAAGGGCCCTTTTAAGAGCATCGAGCCACGGGGCTGGCTGAGGCGACCGCTCGTCTTGAGCGAACCCACCGCTCCGCAGCACGGGAACCATGCCCACCGCTGCCTCCTCCTCCTCCGTGCTGGGCCTCCAGTCGTCCCTGCCGGGGTGCTGACAAGCTCCTTCTGGCTGGGGCATTTACGAGCTCCTTGCACGGACAATTCAGGTTACTAATTTGCAGCAAGTTAAGTCAGGGGAAGAGAAAGGAAAAAAAAAAAGAGATCAGCTCAGCAAGATGACTGCAAACACCACAGTCACGGGTCTGGAGGTCAGGCCTCTCCTCTCCAAAAGCAGCGAGCTTACACCCCCCCAGTGCAGCCGTCCCACGCAACTTCACCCTCTGCTGTGCCTCATCCTGGAGCAACCACGGTGGCACTGGGACTGACACAGCTCGGGGGGTGACCCAGCACAACACCATTTGTGCCCAGGTTTGGAGGGCGGTTGTGAGCTCTCTGCATTCAGTCAAACTCCAGGGCTGCTGTAAGGAGCTGTGGGAACACGTGGCAGCCCTGCAGCCCCGGGTGCCCGCACGCTGCCCGGGCATAAGGCCCCGGACACGGAAGAGCCATTGGCAGAGATGCTGGGGAACTCCCTGGCGTGCATCGAGCTTGGCTCCCAGAAACCAGCACTGATGGGTTACAGTGACCTTGAGCAGGACATGGCATTTGGGAAACCAGGGTGCACTCCTAGGGTGCCTCATATCGCTCTCGCCCCAGCTAATAACTCAAGCAGAAGCCACCACCAGGCAAGAGGCTCCAGCTCCAATTCAGGCTGCGGTTTCAAGACACATCTGCCCATCCCAGCAGGTCTCTGGCAGCAGGAGAGGGAGGTCCCCACTGCCAACTGACACCCCGAACAAAGCCACAGCACTCACCCAATCCACACCCAGCTCACAAACCACATGCAAGAGCCAGGGAGCTTTCTGCTGGTCCCAGGGCAACCAGCTCACGGGCCCAGCAGGCACCTTGCAGGAGGAAGGGTGACTTGGACCATCTGCTTTGGACAGCATCGCACCAGCAGCTCAGCTTGGATGCTCACGAAAAAATGTAACGACAAAGCAAGCATCAAACACATACGACCGCCTTTCCCACTGGCAAGCTAAAATTTTTACCCTGGAAAAGCTGAACCAGAGACAAATTAAGCCAACAGATAAGTGCAGGGAGATATACAGAGGAAAAAAGGCGCTAGATGAGGAAAGGCACCTACCCAGCATACTCACGCAGGTTAATACAGCAGCTTTCCACCCAGCAGTACCTCAGTAGCTTGCTCAAGCTCACTCAATCTCACAGAACAAGCCCTAAAAGCCCAGGTTCTCTGGGCTGATCTTTTATTTCTCAGAGCTTACACACGGTCACAGGCCTCCACGAATCGGGTTGAAGGTACAGAGCCCGCCAGACTGCACAAACATCCCAAGAACAAATATTTTCAGCATACCAAGGGCTCAGATATGCTAGGTCAATCCAACTGCGTTTATTTGTATTTCACCCAAATCACCAGCGAAGCACTTGGAGCTGAAGGAGCAAGAGCCTCCCACTGCTTCAGCAAGAGACCAGAAGTAATCGGTAGACAGTCTACAAGCACCACAAAGAATGCCAGAGGCATTTCTTTACGTGACCCCTGCTTGCCCAAGGAGAATTCAGAGTTTGCGTTTTCCTCACTCAAATTAACCGTTGCTAGCATCAAATCTTCCACACTATTCCTCAGCTCAAAGGACGAAAGGCACAAACCATCCATAATCACTCCCACAACCAAACTTTTAAGGTAGTTGTCACTGCCGAAACGAGACAGACTGTTCTGCTGCTGGAGCTCCTCCCCAGACTGGCACCACCCCGCTGTCTCTCCAGGACGATCTCTCTTGTTATTTATCAGAGGGACATGGAAAAGGCAAGGAGACACCTCGCTCCTGCTGTGGAGCAACCCCACTGCTGCCAGGGCAGTGCCCTCACACCTTTTCCGCACGCTGCATCTCACACCTCTGCTACAGACCCTGAAGTGTGAAAACTCCCCCAGGACTCGGCTGCTGCAACTGCAGGGTCCTCTTCTCCACCAGATCCATGCGGGACCACAGCTTTTCAGCGCAGAGCGCCTCTCAGGCTCGTCACTCACGCAAGCCAGGACGCGGCAGCGCTCCCCCCGACGCTGCCCCCTCGCCAGCTCTGCCGGACACGCGGGAATTCCTCCAGAGCAGCCGTCCGTGGGAGGCGAGTTACGGTGCGAGCTTCGAGCCTGTTCTACCCACGCGGTTGCGGCTGAAGCTGGCAAAAGGCCTCGCTCCACCTGTGACGCTGCCTGCTTCGTTTCTGGGAGCAGCCGAGCACAGCGCAGCGAGGGATGAGAGGAGAAAGACGTGGATAAGCAGCGCTCGAGCCAGCAACGGGTACTGGCCACTTCTGAAAGCAGAGAAGTGCTCGAGGTTAACAAATCCCATACAAAATTGGGACCCAGCAAGGCGCAGAACACCTTTACTGGTAGCAGCCCCACGGCTTTTGCCAACTCTCCAGGCCCGATATCACCCCTTCAGCAGAATTTACTACTTGGTTTACACAAACCTTAAAGAAATGGGTATTTCTAAGCTAGCCCCTGCTGCCAACACCACCTCCAAGTTACTCAAGAACTCGTGCCAGCTCCCGAAGAAGCGAGCGCAAACTCCTGCAGCAAGGAGACGGCATGACCTGGAATCAGCCAGGCTTTGCTGATTACTCCTCTGAGTAAACAGTGGTGTTCCCAGCACTTCAGCTCTCACTCGAGCTTCTCCCGTTGGCATACTACCCTATATTTAGGATAGAAGAGCGCAATGACAAGCATCGGGAAGAATGAATAAGTGGTTTAGGACGCTTGGAATAGCGCAGAGACTGCGCAAAGAAACTTTACACTGAATTAGAAACTCTCAAAGAGGAGGAATCAGTAAAGCTAACGCTGGGAAGAGACAGCATTCCATGAAGTTAAATAACAAGTTTAGTGAAGGACGGTATTCCCAAGGCAGGAGGCGTTAGCAGTCCACCCCACAGCAGCAGTGGAACGACACCCCTGCCTGGAGGAGCTGAGAGAAGACATGGTCTTTTCATACAAAAAGAGGGGTTTGGCCTCATTTTGGCCAGATGAGCGACGCCAGCACCGTTTCCCCAAGCCCAGGAGCCTGAAGCTCCAGGACCAAGAGGGACACAGCACCTCAGGGAGTGACAGTGAGCCCAGCTCCCACCACCCCCTGCATGCACCCTCTTGCCCGCAAGCAGCAGCCACCAGGTTAAGCTCTAAAAGCACAGGCAGGGAGTTCGCAACCTGCAAACCCGCGGCAAAACTTGCTTAATTTGGACCTGCTGACGTGACAGGCACTGGAGACTCGGGTGAGCTGCTCTGCAGCCTGTTGCTTCTGAGGAGCCAGGGAGGCCGCAAGGAACATTCTGCATTTCTGCCTTTTTTTGTAGCAGAACTTGTTCACTTGCATTCAGCCACCCCCG
>NW_010188030.1:4308-26188 GCF_000695765.1 Mesitornis unicolor | reverse complement strand
ATTATTGTTTAAATAACAGTAGATTTAACTTTTTTTGAGATGAAAGACTAATATACTAATGTGCAATTAGTCCAGCCTAACTATAAAGCCTTACTACATTTGTAAGACCACAATGAAATTGCAGACATGCATTGTCATGAAGAGATTTAGCATCCTGCTAATTTAACATGATTTGTAGAATGTGCAATAATGGCATGGTTAAGATGACTAGGGCAGTGATGAAAGCAGCAGTCACCTCTGAGCTGGCTTCAGGGAACATACTCCCTCAGAGAAGAGCTGTAGGATGGAGACACAGGAAGATGCTGTGACTGGTGACTTTTGGACTGGCTCAGCAAGTGACTCAGGAATGATGAATCTGTCCAGAAAATGGAGGAAATAAAGCCCAGAGAGCCATAGGTCACATCGTCCTATGCAGGTAAAAGGACAACTCAAGAATGACAAGGGTGAGGTCAGCAGAAAAGGGCCAACATTGATGACTTTGAGTCATAAGCATCAGCTGCTATGGTGGCTGTCCTCTTTTCCAGATCACCTTGACCACACATGACACCCTGAGGCCCCTTTGCCATCCATGGGAATGCTCTGGGATGAAAATGGTGTCTTTCAGACCTCATAGCACCTTGAGAATGCAGAGATTTGGGAGCAGCCATACTAACCACAGCAGTGTGTGCTGTTAACTCTTCCATGACTGTGTGCTGCTAAGCTTCTTGTTGCTATCCACTGCCATCATAATGGTTATGTCATATTTATCCTGTAGTTGACTACTGCTAAACCATAACTGTAACCACTATTGCCATGCTTGCATTATTTTATTTATATATTACTGTTGTATAGACTATCACACTGCACATGCTATTAGACTTCATTACATAGATTTTACATAGTCACAGTCCCTTTTCTTGCTGGGTAATACCTTTGCATGCTCCTGCTTCCCTGCCAGCAGAGCTCCTCTTGCTACCCCTACAACCCAGTTAATTTCCAGGACAAGCTCTGTAAAAGTTTTTGCGTATGCCTCCTTCACTCACCCCTAGAGGCACCTGTAAGTTGTATCTCCTTTGTTGTATCAGCATGTGCAGTGACATTTCAACATGCCAGAGTGGGCAGATGAGTAAACAAGGTCTGCCTTTCCAAAATGCCCATGGTGGTCTAAAAATGAAGATGTAAACCCATCAAACTAAAAAAATAATAAATAAATTATTATGAAGCAAAAAAAGAGTGTACTGTGAATACCAGGGGTGAACCTACTGTTTTGTTTTATGGCATGCTAAATTTACTAATTAATTCTAAATGACTAGAAAAACCTGTTTTAATGGAGGACTTACAAATACTGACTTGAACACAACACTCACATGCCTTTTCGCTGTACAGGTGTGTTATTTGCCCTCATCTATGAAGAGAGCTGCCTGATGCATAAAGTTAACTTAAAATTTTGCAATAGTATGGCAAATTTTTTTCTGTGCCAGGTAGACATTTTAACAGTCCCAGTGGCTTGACTAAATGACCCTTAACCCAAATATTTTCTGGAATAGTTATTACTATCTAATTGACTTTGCAGCATAGCTCACTGAGTAGCAGACTGAGACTTTTTTACACCGATGTACAGTCCTGACTCCAGCAACAAAATTGTCTTTGGTGAGTGTTTGAGTTGCCTGAGAGAAGTTGAGACCAAGGACATCTGGATGAAACCATTTCCTTTCCAGTACTGACATGGATCAGAAGGGAAGGGATGAGCAAAGCTAACCATAGACAGTTTCACAGAACAATGCTAACATTTGAATTGTTCTACAACCAACTCTCTGAGACTAGGCATGAAATTTTGGCTTCATCTTCAACATAATGAAGTAGTGAGATCCTGAAAATATAAGTAATCCCTCATTCTCTGCCTTTCATAGAGAAAAGGGAATTTGACATTTGAGGATGCTCTCCTCTCTTTTTAGGTGATAAAAGAAGGGAGCAAAATTTCCTGACAGTTTTGAGTGCTTGAGAAAAGTCTATCTCATGGCAAACATGGAAAACCATTGACTTAGCAATGTTCCTTTGCACTTTTTCAGTATATATTAGATGTCCTGTTAACAGTTGTCTCTCCATTTCCTCAGGGAATGCTGAACAACTCAGTTAAGCTTCATGGCTTTTACTCATCTTGTAAGCAATACAGAAATTATGACAAAAATAATCATGCACCAGATGCTGCAACTGTAGAAATTCGCTCCTGAAGAATACTCACCCAGAGTTAAAGGAAGCCAAAAACAAAGGAATCTAGAAAAGAGAAAACAAAACAGCACTTTGCCTACAGAAGAAAAAAAAGGAGGGGGAGGGGATAAAAATTCTGAACCTTCTGGAGCTGGATATTATGTTTATTCCTGCCAGACAAATTAAAAAAGTGAATTGAGCCACAAACATTTTAGGTATAATTACTGTTTCATCTTGTTTGCATGCTCAGAGCTTATTTAGTCTTTGTCACAAATCTCAGCACTCTTAAGAAAATGCTCAGCTCCTCACATATATCCGGGCTGTGTCTGCTGCAGTGAGAGAAAGGAGGCATGGTGTTATGATCAGCAGCTGGAAAACAGAGGGTGGCTTCACCTCTCTGTATTGTCTTTCCAAGCGATGTCACAGTTGCCCAGCAAAGTGCTGCAAGGGCACAGAAATGCCATGGCCATATCTGCTACCTCCCAGCAAACCATCAACTTCAAGGGTGCTTGGTACTGCCAAAGTAGCAAAAATGGTTAGGTCATACCATAAAGAGAAGCTAAGCCAAAGTATTTAAAAGCAGCTGTAGGACCTTTTGATTTGTAAAAAATGTTATTTTCAAATTTAAATGGCTGAGGGTCTACGAACTGGTGATACTGAGTTTCTGTTTTGAATATTGAAAGCATTGGACAGTCTCCTCTTACTTTAGAAAACATACATCACATAAAACCCAATACATGACTGCAGATTTGTCAAGTGTCTTGTTCCGTGTATGTCTGAATTTTCATTGTCTTTGATTATGCAGAAGTTCAACACCATTGTATATCATAAATTAAAAGCATCGGTAATTGTATTTATCAGATAGATTATATTTAGTAACTGGGACCAACTTAAATTCTATAACCTGCTTATCCTGGAGATAAATGTATTTCCAGTTCAGAGGAAGGACTACTTTGGAGTGAATGACACCTTGAAGCATGATGGTGACAGATAAGTAGAGAGGGTGACAGGAGCACAGCCAAAAATATACACTTTCACTTGTTTTAAAAGGTTGGTCCATAGTCCTCCTGAGAATACCTGATGGCCATGTGTGCGCACATCTGCACATATGTGTGTCTGTCAATGCAAACCAATCAAAACAGCCATTTGCAAGTGGATGTTATATTTGTATTCAGGGGTTCAAAATCATGTAGTGATCAGCTGGTTTGCAGTATCATACATAGCATATCCACACGTATTTTCTTCCTCTAAACTACCCATTCCCCTGTAACCATGTGTCTCAGCCACTGGCATAGCCTAATGCGTAAGCCAGGAATTGGAGTCTATTTCTTTCCTTTTCTTGTTCTGTACGGGACTTTCTTGATATTAGCTTAACAGAGAGAAAAGGCTAGAAACACTTCTGGGAGCTGTACATGCTAAAGAGGTGCAGCTGGTGCTGTGGTTTGCTGTCTACTGAAAGCTCTACAACCACCGATGTCCTCTGGCTTCCTCACTTCATCCTGTGACATATTCCCTCCACACCTTGCTGCTTGCCATTATTTAGTGGCTGTCTTGGGAGAAAGTCCTCCAGGGAAGATGAGTATTGGACTTTCTGTTCTAAGAACGGTTACAGCGCTTCATCTTCACAACAAGTTCACGCACATGCTCAGGTTGCTCCTGCCTCTCTTCACTTACCTGGCTCTCTCATCACCAGATGTATATCCACAATGCACAACACTCCTGCACGTCTGCTGCAAAGCAGGTGTAAAATGCAGTTCAGTGAGTGCACAAAGGGCCATGGCTTTAAGGAGGAAGACTGGAGGCAGTCCTGGCCTCTCAAATCTGTGTGAATTTGATCCATAATAAAGTTTAAAATAAAGAAGTGGTATTTGTTTTTCCACCTTTTATGTCTGAGGAAGGTTGCTGAATTCTCCAAATGGAGAGTGAAGGGGAGAGCAGGATCCAGAGGCAAACATGTGGAGCTTGGCTCAGCCCTCTGAGGCAGTCACTCCCATGTTTCCGATATCAATAATCTAGCTACATCAGCTCTTCCAAAGCCACAAGCATCTAAGATGTCAGCACAGCTGCTGCCTACATAAAAAATGTGAGGCACTAATGGGCTGAAAAATTCCTTTTCTCAGGCCTGTGTTTATAAGCCATCTGGACGTGTGTCTGGCTCTAAAACATATTTTTAACAGAACTTTCTACCTTTCACTAGATGCCTCCAAGAGTGTGATTTCAGTAGCATGATGATTGCAGATGAGTAAAGCTGCTGACAGGAATTGAGTCTGGGATAGAGATGTGGATCTATTTAAAGAGGGAATATTTGGCAGTATATGAAGGATTGGAGGAGAGGGCAAAAGACGGGAAGACTTACAACTCTCAGAAAACTGTTCCCTTCCTTCAAGAAGCTCTTGGATACTATACTACATGGGTTATTTATTTCTCCTCATGGCTAATTGAAGACCACACACCTGGCCACTGCTTCACTCATATCAGCCCTGAAGCAGAGCCCAAGCCCACTGGAAATCCTCACCTTTATAAAACTGCTGCTTTGGAGTAATTGCCCTGTGAGCAGCACAGCTAATCAAGGTCAGTTCTGCATGGTGTGGGGTGTTACATCCCCTTTGCCCCCTCCCCTTACACCCCATTCTCCCCTAGAAGGTGAGACCCCCCGGTTCTGATGAGACCCCTGCTTCCTTCCTGGGCAGAGGACAGTGCATGGCCAGGAGGCTCCAAGTACCTTTACTTGCACAACTGCAATTGATGACTGGCATCCGCAATCCCCTCTCTGCAGCATCACTGTCGGTCTCCCATCACTGCCTGTGTGAAAAACATCTTTGAACATTGTGGCATCAGCTCAGATTTGATTAATAGGTTATTAAGTAATGGGCAAGGAGAGGAATTAATACAATTATTATTAAGCAGGGTGGCTTCAGCATTGCTTTCAGAGGAAAACCAGGCTATCTATACAGAACCAGTGCCTGAATAGCTAAAACAAGTGAGGTTGGGGAGGGAAAGATGTCAGAGAGCTGCAGTGTCCCTGCTAGCCTCCCTAGTGCTGCATGTGCATGGCCTCCTGTGAACAAGAATGGGGTGCAGCTCTCTGTCCCACTACCACTTTGACCATGGGTTGTGTTAAGCAGTTTTGCCTCCAGCGGCATCCAGGTTAATCTTTCCCTGGTTAAAACATCACTGAGCACCTTCCACTTGTCATCATGGGGATCCTGTATTGGGTTACTTCACACATATGGCCTCAAATGAGTAAAAGGATGCTATGTCTGATTAGGACAACTTGACCTGATAGCACTCTGTAGAATTATTTTTAATTTTGTTATTTTTTTTAATGTTGTAAGAAAATTTCCTATTTAACTCTCAACTTTACACAAAGACATAGCTACATGAGGAACACAAGGCAACCACAGACTAACCCAGGCCAGTTTCATTCTCAAAAATGTCTCTTTCACATCTCTTTCTGTGTGGCTGGCTGTTGCCTCAAGTTCAACAAGGTTTTGAGCCATCCCTCTGTCTTGGCAGGCTTACCCCACTTTCCTTTCTTCACACTTACCTGTCACACGGACTCTCAGTCTGTGATACTGAATTGACAGTCTCAGTGTCTGCTCTTACAAATCTTGGGCACTTGTGCTGTACAATGTTCTCTGTTTCTCAAAGATACAGGAATTCCAAACAACACATTTACTTTCTTCCACTCTCCAAATCCCACACCTCCATCACAACATTATCATCCCTGACTTTGGCAAGCAGGGGCTTAGATCAATCCTTTCCATTCATTTTTGCTGCTGCAAAAGATCACTTTCTTAGATAGCAGCTTAGTCAACCTTACTCCTTGTACAATGACACCACTTCCTTCTTCTTCTTTCTCACCAAATACGGGTGACTTCTCATCACTGCCAAAGTTCTTCATGTTCCAATCTCTACCTTTTCTCTCTCTTTTTATACTGATAAGGTGATTGGTACTGCAGATTAGTTCATGATGCCAGAGTTTGCTCCATTGCATTTTCAGGTGAACATCTTCAGACTTTCATTGTCCTTTACACTCAGCAGACATCAGCAAACCACATCAGTGGGGCAGACATACCTGTCTCACACTAGCAGCGTGCTAGCTGATTCTGTTTAGTTGGCTTGCTGTGCATTATCAGCTCTTGAAAAGGCTGTCATTTCTTTCCATGTTTGCACAGAGTACAGCGCAACTGAGGTCTCTTTGGATGTCTGACAACTGTAATGTAACTCAGAACAGAGGGAACTCAGGTCTCCTGAAGTTTTAGGCACTGATGCTCACAACCACTGATGCTCCCACGTTTACAGTGGGAAGAACAGAACTAAGCGTTTTGACCTCTGGGTATGAATTACTATCTTATGAATTCAGGTCTGTGCTGAGACAACACATTACTCACATCATTAATCTAAGGTCCTAAGGCACTTTTCACAAGCTTAAAGGTGAGTGTGTTTTTAAAAGGTTTCAGGAATGTGCCTGTAATCTTTAAAATTGCCACTGTACTTTAGTTTTCATGAAACTTGTTCACATGGAACAAATTCACATTTCCTAGATTTAATTCCAACAATAGATGGTTTCTTTTAAAACATCACTACAAAGGTTTAATGTAAAAGGGAATTTAGGACCAGTGCAAGTTGAACCAAGAGAATATGTAAAAAGGGAGCAAGTTACTTCTGCCAAAAATATATTTATTTTTCTTCTGGCTGAGTTTTTACATAGATCTGTTCTAATAACAGCCTTTATGTGTACGTGTTGTCTCTTTATTGTGGAAAAGAAAAGGCATGGGGGCTTGTGTGATGTAAGGCAGGAGGGAGCTGTGAATAAAAAGACTGGATCTGTTCTAGGTGAATTAAGGCAAGTCATTTTACCTCTCTAGATATCAGCCTCTCCCACCTGAAAACATCAATGCTTGCAAGGCACTATGGTCTAGAGAGGATGAACTGCTGCAGGACCACCAGTGTTACTGTCAGTAAGTTTCTGACAAGTTAGAACCTCTAAAGAGGTAGAGAAAAAGGGTGAGAGTACTGTTACATCCACAACAAGGCTATGACTTCATTGCACAGTCATGTGGGAGGAAAAAGAGACTAACAGATATCTGGCAAAGGGATAAAGAAAGTAAGTTAAAACAAGGCATGTGAACTTTTGCATGTGGTGCTGCTGGAACAATCAGAAACAAACTCCAACCAACCTTTTAGGTGTTTCAAAAACATTATGTCAACCATCTCCTTCCCCTCAATGCCTTGCACTCCTATGTGGTCTCTGTCCTCCTCCATAATGCGTCAGAAATATCTAGTAACCATTGTCACTATCTTTTGTCAACTATAACATTAGATCAGTTCAATCAGATGCAGACAGCAAGGTCAGCATAAAGCATTCAATTTATGACAGATGTGGTTTGCTGTGCATAAAGGAGATTATTATTATACCGCATGTTTAAATTTGTATGTTTGGTTCATCTTTAGCTAAATATCTAGTTATTTAACAGCTGTTATGAGTCAGCCAGAGAAAGGATTAGTTAAAAAATGTGTAGGTAAGAAATGCTTTAATCTTGGGCTACAATAGAAAAGCAAGTCTGGTCAAATCATGTCTAATAAAGGTGGTTCTCCAGTAGTACTGAGGAGTTTATCACTGTTCATACAGAACAGGAGATGGTTTGATATAGTTAATCCTGCCATCTTCATATTAACCCTAGAAATGTCAGAGAGAGTTGGGAGAGATTTTTTTTTCAGGGCATGGTATCATGCTAAAACATTTTCAAGTAAGATAATATTTGTAATTGAAAAGATGTTTAATGTATTCAGCATTTTTTAACCTACTATATTATCATCTAACCTCTTGATGATGGAGTTTCTCAGAGATAGTGGTCATCTCCATTTGCACCAGTACCCAATATGAAATCATATTTCATTCTTGACATGGTTGCAGAGACTACCTACAACAGGAAGGAACAAGGAAAATGTTTACACTGAGTTTTCACTAATTTTTAAGACATTAATTTTGCATCTAGAAACGAGGGAAGAAGAGGAAAACAAATGAAAAATTAGTTGTGCAAAATTACAGAAATACATCCTTCAAGTGGAGTATGTGTTTCTGTCCTTTGATGAACAGGGACAGAAATAAGAGCACACTTAAGTGCTTTGCCATATTCACCTAAAGAACAGCTTGTTCCTGAGAGATGCTCACAAAGGTACAACTGCAAGTGCAGCCGATTTCAATTTAATCCAAATTCAAAGCCTTTCCTGGTTTTAGTTCCTTTCTTTTTAAGATTGTAAAGAAAAAGATATGATCAACATCTTAATTGAAAAGATAGTTTAGAAAAGTAACAAAAAGAAGGTATATCCTCAGTTCTTATGGAAATTTCCATGATTTCTTAGAGAAGAGTACACTGAGCAATTAAGTGCCTGAAATGTGGATTCAGATCTCATGATTTAATTAGCAAATTGCACCTTAGTAGAACTTTTCACAGAATGACAGAGGAAAAGAAAGTAGATCTTTAATTAGTCATTCTAAATTATCTCCATATCAGAATTGTTATTTAATGAACACCTCTGATTAAGTTTGTTTCATTAAATGATGAGATCTGAATCATACTATGAGACTTGTATAGACTTATGAATTTTAAGAGAGAAGGAAGTTAGTCCAATATGTGTTGGCTTGACATTTAAATTATTCATCTCTGTGCTTATGTGTGAGTTTTTGATTTTTTATTTTAATAATAACCATATCATTGTATGGCTGCACTCCTGTTGTCTTTGTGTTTAGCTTGGCTTTATGAAATAACATCGAATACATACAACCCTGATTTGTAATGCCTTAGATGTACTAACAACCCTTAAGACCAAGTTATTTTCACAAAAAAGGTTTTGAAATAATTATTTTGCTTTTTTGTCCACATGGTGGTGTTTTTTTCTGATCATATCTGTTTGGATTAAAACTGCAAGTTATAGAGAAACAGAAAATTAAATTAAAATAGTTACATGGTAAGAACCTTTAATGTGGTGACAATCACAATGAGATAAAAATGGGTTTTGCCTTTCATTAGCAGCATAGCTGTGGCAACATAAGCACCTTTATCTCAGTGTAATTCGGATCACCGTCATATTGCTTTATCTTTTCCATTAAGTGTTTAGACTCTTGAAAAGTTCTTTAAAGATCAACATTAGGCAATTTATGTCCCAGTAATTTAATGAGAAATGTTGCCGCAGGGAAAATTCAGGATGTATTCATGGCACTATAAGGCTGACAACTAGAGTTGTAAAGCTGAGATATTCACAATAAATACGCATCTTGAAAAGCAATAAAAAAGGTCCTTGATACGTTTTCATCCTGATAGATTTTTCTTTATTCATGCTGAGTAAGAGTTTATCAAAATGCTTTCAATTCAGGTACTTCCATAGTAATGCAATGTACAAAATAAGTAAGGGTAAAAGAAGGAATTCTTACTGATAAAGTTATTCAGAGACATAAATAGGTTTTGCTTTTTCTTTTTTGGAAAGATTTAAAATTTAGCTTCCATATTGTTCTCTTACTTCAACAGACATTTCTTTGAATTACTAGAACGTACACCACTGTGTCATTAATGTTACTAAAATAACTAGGATTTACTAGCATTCCTACAATTTACTGCATTATCACTAGAATTTTCTCCAATGAGAAGACAAAGAACTTATTCATTTACCAAATAAAATGCCTGCAGTGTTCCAGGTTCATTTCAAGAAGTGAAAGCTTGCATAAAAACTATGAACATTAGAAAAAGCTTTCTGAATATTTAATTTAAAAATAATTTTTCTACCCAAACAAAAATATATCCCTAAACACAAGCAAATCAGATGATTCTCATTCATAATAACATGTTGAATGGGTTTGTTCATAAGCTGAGTTTATTGTCGTCACTGTCAGCTACTGCCAGAAAAATATCCCAAATTTTCTGTCAAGTTTGATCCTGTATGGGTAATTAGAGTTGTGTTCTTCTAAATGCCTTTGAGTTACTTTCATGCAACATTTCATAGGGGCAGCTTTAAGGGTAGACAAAGAAGTTAGGGTGACAAAGAAGCAATTTCTAAAACAAAAGTTACCAGAGAAAACTGCTTCCTGTTGAAATTACTAGTTTAATTCATCTGCTATTTTATAGAGAAATTTTAATGGGCAGAAAAGTGAAAAGTGCCTCCTATTCCCTTGTTGAAAGTAGGCTGGTTCTGTTTCTGATCTAAATTATATTCCTGAAGGTTTCCTGATCCACTATGTATTATATAAACCATTTGGATTTGCTATTCACCATTAACAGTGGTTGCATGTTTTTGCCACTTCTTGAACATTTTGGTTTAAAAGGAAAAATAAAAGGAGTTTATGTCTAGTTCTAGACAGAATTAATAATAAAATCAATAGGAAATTATTCAATTTTAATATCTATTCCATTAAAGATTAATCCAGAGGAATATTACAATTCTGTAACAGAAAAACTGAAACTAAATCAGGACTGCAGAAATGGCTTGCTGTAGTTCACTGTATCCTCTGAAAGACAAACTCTGCAGTTTGCAGCAATGACCTGCTACAGCACTCAGCATTGGTCTTATCACCTCGATTAAGCAGCAGTGTAAGAGGAATTAGCGTCAGTATCTCGATATCTCAGTAGCAATCAAAGCCCCACTTCCAGGTAGAGCTCCGGTGTGCTGGAGAGGGCACCATGCCAGGCTCTGCAGATCAGGCTCACGCAACCCACTTCAAGCCAAAGCAGCGAAAACCAGTTTCATTATCCTGGTTTACATATAAGAAATCAAAGATCCAGGAAAATAAGGAAAATTATATGAGTGGTCTTTGTCAGAGAAAGGATCTGAAGTGAGGTCACCCAAATTTGTATAGCGTTGGGATATAACTGTCCATGCCTCCCTTTTATTACTGAACAAATACAGCTACTGTTTTATGACAGAGAACAACTGCCATCCGTGCTGGACCTAGGGCAGTACAAGGTCCATACACGAGCTGCCACAATCCAACATACAGTCAAAGTTTTCCTTCCGGTAATCAGAAATTTAAAACTTCTATGTAATGCCTCCCAGACTACTCAGCACAGTGTTACAATGGAAATTTCCTCTATTTTTCACTATGGAGTTACTATTGTAGCTCCACAACATGGAACTAAATGACCCAAAAGCATGTTAACACTGCCGTAGGACACATTAGAGTCATACACAGCATTTTCCCTGAGTGGGTGTATTCAGTTCATTTAATAAAGATCATGAGTAACTGCACCCCTTTTTTGGCTATGACACAACTGAAGGATAGAGAAGTTTAATACCATATTAATCATCTGCCCAGAGGTGAAGTATTCCATAACGAAGTGAAAAGCCAGCAATTTTTGTATATGTGTGTGTTTTCATATTACTCTGTTCCTACTAATGAAATGTATGCAAAACACCACAAAATCTGATGAGTATCCATTTATAATGTGACTGAAAGAAGTTGCAGGTTGCATTAGGGTGAGGTGTTGAATTATTTATTACATGTAAAATTTGTTGGTTTTATTTTTTTAATATTTTAATTGCTTTCCTGATATTTTGAAATTATTTATGCTGAT
Organism: Mesitornis unicolor; assembly: GCF_000695765.1. Classification (NCBI taxonomy): domain Eukaryota; kingdom Metazoa; phylum Chordata; class Aves; order Mesitornithiformes; family Mesitornithidae; genus Mesitornis; species Mesitornis unicolor. The sequence continues at coordinate 14,432 of NW_010188030.1, read as the reverse complement.
TAGTATGAAACTATTAGCATAAAGGTCAAGAAAAATGTCACACTTTTTTGTTTCCGCTGTATTGTGTGCACTGCCCAGTGAAGAAGGGTTATACAGGGAATACCCCAAAACATCAGTATGCGGTAAACTGATATTTTATTGTCTTTTAAAAAACATCATACAAGCTAGGTAAGCATACAAGTGAAGGGAGAGCAGAGAAGGGCATAGTAATTCGAAGGACTGGCAGTGGAATAAAGAATACATGAAAAAGGAGTTTTGCTTGCAGACGTAAGGATGAGTGATGGCATGGTTGAAGTGCCTGCTCACTTTCTGAGCTCTGTTTGATACACCCATGGCCCTGCGGTTTGCCCCATGTGCCTCTCAGCTGTTGGGCTTGGCTGTGGGACGATGCCATGACCACTGCTCACCCTGCCCTTGGCTGTCCACCTTGCCCAAGGACCACCAGGGTGACATTGCTGGTGGGCACCAGAAAGATGGTTTTCCCACCATCTTGGACTTACGATAGCTGTCTACACTTCTGTGTTGTCAGCCTGATGCAGAGAAGAATTAGGAACATGCTTTTTACACCCAGCTGGGATTTGAAATCAGCTTAGGGTCCAGCAAGCCAAAATGGACCTCCAGATCCACAGCCCTGGTTCCTTCACCCAAGAGGAATTCCTCACATCCTACCTAAGCATATGTGGTACCACTGTTCCTCAAAAACCTCCAGAAGAACCAGTCCCAAGAGCCCCATGTGCCTGGCAAGCCCCTAATTCTTCCCATGGAAACAGCTGCTCATTTTGGGTTTTGCTTGGAGCCTAAAGGACAAGAGGTGGCTCCCTTCAGCTGGATAGAATGCATTCCCTGCCGGAGGATTACTCAGAGTGCCCAGGTGCCATCCAGGAGACAGATGACAGGGTTCTGCCCCACAGGTCTAGTGCTCCTCCTGCAACTACGGATCTGTAAAAGCTGGCATGTTCCCTGCTGCTGCAAACAACAATCACTAAGTTGAGTTGGCAAGCATGCCAGACACCAAAAATGTTCACTGCTTCACCTGATCTTCAGCTGAAGGCATCTGTTGCATAACTGGGGACACACTCACAGGATGTCTCTTGTGGTCATAGTTCCTTGCGATCGGCGAGAGAGAAAAAGGGGCAGAAGAAAATTCTTCCATTTTTTGGCTAAGGGTTTTTAAAAACTCGTTTTGAGTGCCTTGGGGACTAGACATTAAATTAATGTCTTTAGATTTCATTTGTCTGGATTTCTATTGAATAGTTTTTAATGGGACTTTTACCAGTAGGTGTATTGTTGCCTGAGAACTTAGTGACAATGAGCATTTTAAAACCTATGGTGATTACCGAGTTTTCCTCCAGCCATCTTGATGGCAAACTTTGTTCTTGTTGGCAGTGTGCAAATAAGAAGAGGGTAAGACTTAGCCTGGAGTAGCCTCTTCTGTGTATCAGAGCACAATGCTTTGCAGTGAGCAGCTGCAAATTATTTTAAGGAAAGAACAGTAAAAGCTACAGATCCAGACAAATGTGCAAGTATGTACTGCATGCAGCTCTGCATGTGCTAAGAGATATGCTTAAATGCATTACTGGACTGAGATATGATGGTGCAAATTATCTCCTTACTACCGAATTTGAGATTCTTAAAGCAGCTCAAGTCACATGTTTGATGTCTTAAGCACAATACTATCGTAATTTATTAAAAAGGGTCATATAAAAACAGAAAATACCCTCATTCTCAATAACCAACACAGTATACTTATCTATTTTTAATAATCCAGAATGGATATTTTGGCAGAAGCAGGCTTTGGGAAACCCAGAAAATTTTTTTCTCATGATTCTGAAATTTTTCAAAAGCAGCTCTCCTCATCTTTGCATGCTTTTGAGTCAAGCTTAATATTAAAGACCACATACGATTGAATGAAAACTTCTTGATTTTTCAGAATTTGAGGTTAACATAAAACCTCTTTATAAAAAAAAACCTCTTTCCAGAAACCAGGGGAAAAATCTGTAACAGTATAAGAAGAATTTGTTTCCTTTTCATGTTGATGTGATATTTATGGAATTCTAACTCCGCTGTTGCTGGTTTAGAACAAACATATACAGTACATTTTACCTAACTGGATGGAAGTTTGTTACACTGATTTTTAATTATTGTAGGGTAGAAACAGTCTCAAAGACAAATCTGTGCAACATCAAAGCACCATGCTCCAAAGGGCTTGATCCTGTTATGTATTGACTAATATGAGATAAATCTTACTGACTTCAAGCAGGATTGATATTAACTTGTGCTTCTCCAAGTAGTGCTTACTAATAAAGCATTGTTTATGAATTATGCACTCCCAATTACATAAATCACTTTCATTTCATGTTACTGATTCTTTTGCAGATTTCTCAGTTGAGGTCTACAGAGAAGTTGGCTGGAAAGATACTAGTAGGAATCTCAGAAATGAAGTACAAACCTCTAAATGTTTTTCTTCAGAAATTAAAGAGTTGTTTTCCTTACATTCCCTAAAACAAAAGTGTGGCTCATGGGGCTTATATTTTGCATGTCAGAACTCAGCTTTCTCTAATATTCCTCCTGATTTATGGCTTTAGGATTGATTAAAATAAACCCTATTTTTTTTTCAAGCAGACATACAAATATGCGGTTCACAATTTTTTATATCTCGTATTTGTTAATTTGAATCATGTTAATTTTGTTCTGTCACAGAATAGGTCAAAATCACAAAGCAGTCAAAATGTCCTCTTTACCTTTTTAAAAAATTATTTTAATGCCTAAGAAAAAATGTAATAATTGAGAAAAAATCCCTAATCCATTGGCATAGGAGTCTTCAAAAGCAACATGAGATAACAATCATACGTGATAAAAATAATGTATTAAAGATTGCATATTTCAATTTCAAGCTTTCATAGAATTTGACTGAAAAATGAAATAAGATGGTGATCTCACAGTGGGCTGTGTAAATACTACTATGTGTATAGGTCATATTACAGTCATGCACACAAAGTAATTAAAAAGCTTGAACAAGCTCCCCAAGAAAGGCCAACGATTTTGTAGGAACTTTTGCATCTTACTCTACCAAAATTTTATAAACAGGAGGGGAGAAGAAGACCTAAGCAGGTTGTGTAACCAAGATCTAAGACAGTTTCAGACATTACATACCATGATTTCTTCTATAATTTATCCCACAGCAACCTAAGTTACTTCTAAAATTCCTGTGGAATTGTTTAAAATTTAGGTTAAATTTAATGTCAGGTTTTTTAAGCATTAGTAAGCTCCAATGAGTCATTCTTACTCAGCCAAGCAACCGTTTTTAGTATAAAGAGGTGGTAGACTCGTGCACTACAATTGCAACTCTTTTGATTTTTTACAAAATAAAATTACTAGTTTGCTTACCATATACCTACTTGTTAGGTAAGAGGGAATATGCTTTAAAATGTCATAAATTAGAGCAGGAACATGAAGTTCAATCACAGTATTGCATAGCCTTACGGGCAACTATTTGAGATCTGTCAAACCAGACAATATCCAGCAATTGCTCAGCAGACTACCTTTACTGCTGCACAGGAACACTCTCTTTCATTACAACAAAGGATGTAAAATAATAAATAGTTGTTATGGTTTAAGGGTTACCAGCCTGAAAGGGAAGGACAGGTGGTGTCTGTAGGACCCTGAAGGGTCAGAGATCAGTACTGTTCCCTCCCCTTTCCGGCCACAGTCGATAAAAAACCGAGGTTTTCGTGGGCTTTTCCTGGCTTTCCTGGGCTGCTTCCTGTCGCATCTCGGGACGGCTGGGCCTAGCTCCACGTGCTCGGCAGCATCCACCACCATCCGCTCCCGGCACCACTGCGGTCCTTGGTGACGAGTCACCGAGTCACAGCAGTCGTAGCGGCCACGAGGCACTGCTTGGACATTTCCACTCGGGACTATTGGGATCGGGTTTTGTATATAATTATCCTTTGTCCCTTATTAATTCCCTTTTCCTTTCCCCTGTTGTTGTCATTAAACTTGTTACAGTCTTAACTTCCAACCTTGTGCGGAGCAATTTTTTTTAATTATTATTAATATTCTCTCTTTATTCCCTTCTCTTAATCCTCCCCCTGGGAGGGGTAGGGGCAATAGAGAGAAAAATCCTGCTCTCTCTCTCTCTGACCCTTAAACGGAGACAATGCTGTACTTCCTATGACATCAGAAAATGAGACAATAAGGAAGACCTAGTGTGAAAAAATGAAAATGAAAAATGAAAATAGACACTGTGTAAGTCAGGAAAGAAGAGGATGCAATTATTTTTGCAAAACCTTTGACCTCCCATTAAAGTGCATTAACACATCTGCATTGCTGTGTGTAAGTGAATAATCTATCCAGACAAAGAATGCAATAAATAATAATAAAAAAATCCAACAAAAATACCATCTAAACAAAGTTCTTCCAGGATCCAGTGTCCTGAATTTAGGATAAGGAGGTGGAAGAATAAACTACTTCAAATATATCAAATTTGTAAGGACACTGGCATACATGGAAGAAGCAAAATAGGATTGGCTGTGGCACTTCATAGAAAACATGGCCAACAAATTCACATCACAACCTATTATTGGCAAACAACACAGACTCCATCCTGCAGCTCTTTGGGGCACAAAATGTGGGCCAAAATCAGGAAAAACTCTGGTAGCAGAACTAAACTTCCAAAGACATGCGAGAACAATTTAGTCTTGGACACCAATCCTCCAAACCTCTCAGCTTGTGGTGGCTCTGAGGCAAGTCGAGCTGTAACTTTACTCATACAGCTGCAGGCAATATGTATGAGCTGGGAACGGTCTTTTTTGTGCCAGACATTAACGAAAGGAGTCAGATGGAGCCACAGCCCATCTCTGAAGAGCAGCCTATGCCACTCGGCTCACACTGTGGTTCCCTTTGCCACTCCAAACTATTCATCTGTTTGAAGATATATATGCTGCATTTTAATTTGCAAAGTGCCTCTGAGCACTGTGTAAGACCAAAGAAAAGAAGTGAAATGTACCTTCAAAAGCTTCAGACACTACTACATGGGAAGACTCCAAAATGACAAAAAGTGGTTTTGCAGCCCACAGAGTCTGTAAATCTGTCTCACTTCAAGGAAAAGAAATAGTAGATTTTCATAGTCATCAACATTTTATTGAGTTTTATAGGCTGGTCTTCACTTTTGCTATTTGATGTATGCTTATATATAAATATATATGTTTGCATATTTCTGTGTTTCATGCATATGCAGAGGCACAGAAACATATAGGATCCCCCTCTTTCCTTTCCCTATTTACACAAATGCTGATATAATAGCTTATAAAGAAGTCTCTTACCATAAATCTATTTTTAGTGCTTTTATTTAAATTGTTATCTAGATATAAGGTGGACAGCTAGTTCGATGTGCAGATCCTGAGGAAACTCTGCAAGGACCACTGGCCTAAAATCAATTCAGTTCCCTATAGAAACGACCAAACACAAAGAAGCAGAGACTGCAGTGACAAATACAAGAGTGATAAGCAAGAAAATTTGTATGAAACTTTTATCAGTGTGAAATGGGCTCTCAGAATTAATTCAGCACTGAATTAGCACTCCAGTTTCTTGGTTTTTAAATGCTCATCGAGTATGCCTAGGGAGTATGTGAGATTTTTCATGTGAAGGAAATCTTCAAGCCTGGTTTTGTTACATTCATACTTGAGGGACTATGTACATCAGATAAAATCCTATGTAATGTTAAATAGGCAATTCTAGAGTTCAAACTGGCTGCATGAATGTTTCTGTCCCAGCTTTATGGTGTATCCCTGCTATGTCTGAATTTGGATAACATCAATATATAATTTACACATATATATACATACACATGCATACATGCATGAGCTTATATAAAGGTGAAGGAACATTCTCATTCTTGTGATTCCCTGGTCAGGGGGAAATTCAGCCCAGGATCAATGGTCAGCACACCAGTTCTACTTATTTTCAAAACATTAACATCTGTTTTGATGACTTAGGTGAGTCTTAGATGATCACATGTTTTAACTGCACTTGTGTCCACCATAACCAACAAGCAAAGTGAAAATCCTGTGAATTATTTTGACACTGCACATGTGGAAGGGCTAGTTTTCAGTACTGGGTGCCTCTGTCAGTTCACATTCTCCCAATTTCCTTTTCAGCATTGACAGGATGTGCAATAATGCCTGGTTTCAAAAAGAGCAACAGGAGTTTTGCCTCAGTTTCAGATAGTTTCAAATCTATCTCTGACATAAAAGAACATGAAAAGTGCAGCTACTTTCCTACGATACTGGGCAATTAATATAGTCAAATGGGCTGTTTCAAGTCATACCAAAAAAATAACGTTTCTATTGCTCTTCAACTGCTTTCTTGCCACGAGTATTTTAATCTTCTACAAAACAGCTCATCAAAAACCAAATGAACATTCTGCTCTAATTCCAAAATTAAACCATGAATAGAGCAACTGTGTATCTTTTGTCTGCTCTGGAATATTTTAGACGCACTGTAAACGGAAATAATGCAGCTGTATATTGCACTCACACATGGTAATATTTACAGTATGAATTTGTCAAATTTATCTTATTTAGTTTCTCTGACTTACGACTACAACATCAGATTGGTAAGAGTGGAAAAGTAAGAAGAGTATAGGCAACAAGAATCAGTAGTTAATTTATATCAAGCTTAAACAACTAAACTGCACTATTATTGCAACTGTTGACTTTTGTTTACTTAATAATCATTTTTGCTGTTAACACTTGAATTACCCCTACTCTTTTGGAAGTATTAAGTTCTGTAGGTTGAAATTCTCTATCCAAACAACACATCCCCCCTAGGTAGCAGAATAAAACTCTCTACACCAGCATGCCAAGTGCATGGGTTACTTTGGAGTTAAAGGGGATCATTGCAACAGTTGTGAGAATATTGTCAGTCTCTCTCCCTGCACTGTTTGTTCCAGTCCTCAGGGCAACAAGAGTCTCAGCAGACTGACCTAATCTAGTCGTGTTACAGAAGTATTTTCATACAGTAAACATAATTTTGGGATGAGTAAGGAATAGTATCTGTTAAATACCTTGGCAAAAACTTTGTAAAACCACAGTCAAAGTAAATTCAGGCTGCTCAAAGGATGCCCTCCAGGAATAAGTACAGTGAAGTGAAGGTATAGGAAGAAAATTTTTTGCAACATTTTTTTCTGTCCTGTAGTGTACAGTAACTATCACTTTCTAGCAAGTGCATCTAAATACTGCATTTCAGTAACTCATGCAATCCACCACAACTTTCTTTTGATTTTTAGAGTATGTTCATTGAAGTGCAAATTGCACTTAGGAAGAAGATGTAAAAAAACCAGGCAGTCCAGCAGCATAATTGAAGGAAATCATATAGAGATTACAGTGGATGACAATCTGAAAATTAGCCAGCAGGTCAGAGCTTTTGACAACAAGCAAACAAACCAAGCAACCAACCCACAAGCAAAACAAATCAAAACAAACAAAAATCACCTCCAAATCTCTGTTAATGGTGAAACAAACAAAATATGAAATTGCATTTATTCTCTTCCAAATCAACAGCTGCAGCTACTCCCTCCTGAATTTCATGTTCCCCCAAAAATACTTGCAGTACACTGCTATGTTTTACAAATCCTCCTTTTTATGTTCTCTTTTCTGCCTCTCATACCAAGGTAAGAGAAAGCCAGATGTGAATCATAACCACAGAAGGGACAGGACATACATGCCAATCCCCCAACTGGTCAGGTGCCTCTGGGAGGGTAGCCGAGCTCTCTGTTATCTGCCCAACCATTGATTTTCACAAAACTTGTAAGTACTATGGATCCTTGTGCATTCTTCTGTCAAATTTGGTTGAAATAGACTAATATATTAAGCATTTGTTCAGGAGAATTGGAAGATACACAGTGAGATAGGGAACAGCATAAGTTCCTTAGAAAGAATCAGGAAAAGGAACTTATCTTGGGATGTTATTAAAAGGAGTGGTATATAGCAGACTTGGGAGATAATTCTTCTAACATTCATTACAACTTAAGTGTAACTTCCATTAACTTCCATTAATTTAGGCTAAGGATCTGAATACATGAAGACAGTGTGTGTGTATCTTATCTTATCATCTTATTGTCTTATCTCGTCTTAACTTATATCATCTTATCATCTTATCTATAAATACATATATAAAATGTGTGTATGTATATATATACACTTACGTGTGTGTATATATATATATATATATACACACCTGTGTATTTCAGCATCTGACAGGGAGAAGTGTTCTTTGTTCAAGCTCTTTGTTTTACAGAAATAGTGAAACAAAATCAATTACAAGTAAAAAAGAAGTATCTCTAAATCTTTCCCCTTCTGAGAAGTCCAGTCTAAGGATTAAGACAATGAAAATTAAGCTGTGGGTCCAAAGTCATGTAAACATTTCACAATCAAGATTAATAATACGCTATGTTTTGTGGTTATTTGCCCCTTCATCCTCTCTCAAAATACTTTAAAAAAAATAGTTAATGATTTCAGAGAAATCTCTTCATTTACAGAGAACTGATTTTAGTAAGTCCTTCCATATAGGACAAATTGGTCTCAAAGAGTTTTGTTTTGTTTTGTTTTTCAACTGGGACACAGTAAAATTTCAGTCCTACAAATATCTACATCTGTGGACAACCCTCAGTCACCTAAGGGCTTATTAATTTTGAGTGGAACTTCTGCATGAGTAAAAAACCATAAGCAAACATTTTCAAAGATCAAGACCAAGAATCACATTCTGAATATGAGAATCAAAAGGCAAATTCTTTCTTGCTTGTTATACTGCAAAGAGGATTTTACTACAAAGCACTTTATAAGGTTTAAAACATGCAGAAGCTGCACTACAGCTGACATTATTTTAAAAAATCAGTTTGCAATAGAAGTAATTTATAATTAGTTTATAAATACCATATTTCATTCATGCTAATTCATCCATTCATATCAATACATAAACATGTATGAAATCTGGGAGGTCTTGTGTTTTGGAAAAAAGAAAATGCCACAATTATGCCACCTCTTACATATACACTTCATATCTAAATAACATGTAACTTGTTCTTACTGTATTAGGTCTGACAATAAGTAATTTATGATTACAGTCCTGCAAGCCAAGCTACTAAATGAGTGATTATTCCAAACTTTCACACAGAAGGAACTTAAATTCCTGGATATATGAAAGAAAAATATATGCACTTGCTAAAACAGCAAAGAAATAGATAAGAGATCTCACATGTTTGTACTCAGCATAAATTTTATTTAACATGGCACTTGAAAGGTGGATCAAAGGATCAATCAGAATGTGTAATATCCCCATTGTCTAGTGAAGTTTGCCCACATTTTTCTCTTAATGTTCTGTTTAATTTTCAGGGAAGAAATCTCTCAAAATTTCTAGAAATTACTGCTAATGGTACATCAGTCGCATTGCTTGGCAGCTTTCAAGTTGTTCTGATTGGTAATGTACCATACCTTTGTATGAGGATTTCGGGTCTTGGGGACTCAAAGCCCTTACTGCATGAATTTCTCTAAGCATGTCAGTAGTCTAATGGGAGCAAATATGATAACGCCCATGCAAATTGTGTGGCTGGATCTGAGGCTAAGAACTACATTTATAGGAGAGGAGAAAGAGGAAATTCCACAATAATGACTGAAGCACAGGCAAAAGAAGGGTAGTGGTGCCAAAGCAGCATCAGCCTCTTCCTGAACCACAGCCTCGAGCTGCACCATTTAAATTTGTCACGTTTGGTTCAAAGTCAATGGACACATAGGAAAAAGGGCTAAAGAAAAACACCCTCAAGAAGACAGTGCCCAATTTACATTATCACAGGAAGCCAAGGCTATGTTTGCACCCCAAAAAAATTAATTACATTCTTGCATGTTCAGAAGATTTCAAAATCAGCAAATGCCTCTCTTTGCTAAAAATTCCAGTGCCAGAAGCCATACAACTGAGTCAAAGCAAAAAGCTTTTCAAGTGAATCATATATCCAGGCAAGCCCAGACAGGACACTGTTAAGTATCAATTGGCCATCATCATGGTTATCTCTCTTTAGGAACTTCAGTGTCAACAAAACCCCTGGCAAACAGAGACCATTCTCGCATGCT
>NW_010188030.1:0-4297 GCF_000695765.1 Mesitornis unicolor | reverse complement strand
TCCCGTGGTAAAATTCCCACAGGTAGCAGAAGAAATTTTACCTTAAGATCTGTGCAGCTCAGCTGTTCGTGTAAAGGTCAGAGTTGAGTTTTCTGTAGAGAACAAGTAGCTACACACATCTTCATACTGCTTTGCATTGTGTCCTAGCTAGAGAACCTCCAGCAGAGTATCTGAGGAACAGGAAGAGAAGAAAGAGGAAAAATGTGGTTTCCCTCCCCTGATGCAGTTTGTGCATCAGCTTATTGACCTCCCTTCCTAACCATCCCTCTACACCTATGGCTAAGTCACTCAACAGAAATTTTGTACAATGTTCAAAGTTTATTTTCTGCCATTCTTAGATGCCAAGTAAGTAATTTGCAAAAGTGCATCAGGAAAAATGCACTGCTTAGCTCTTAGAGTTGGAAGTGATGGTTCTACGGCCAACACAGTGGGGATGAGCTTTCTGATCCACAATAAGGGAAAACTGACAGGCAGCTTGGGCCAGTGATCCTACAGCTAAGCATCAACAATGCAGGCTTATGGGAATATAACAGATGACAGCCCCTCTCCAGTCACTAACTAAAACTCTATCCAGTTCTCCAGTGACTCAAGCTCATCCAATAAATTCAGCCATAGACTCCCTTTAAAATGGAAGTCAGCTGATGATGAGGTAGTTTCAGGAGCACTGGTGAAAAACTTTAATGGTAAACATGGTGGGGAAAACATCTAAAGTTAGCTGAAGCAGGGGAGGAGGAATTTTATCTGTTTGCATATTTTTCTGCAGTTCTCACCACTGCATTTCTAATATCATATTCAATCCAAAAAGCTAGGTAGCCTTCACTGGTGGGATTGTCATACTACATCAACCAGAACAGAGATCCTTCTCTTCTAGCTCTGTTTTACTGCCCACTTGGAGGCAGTTGTTCTCACTGAAGGCAGGTGTATATGACGGTTCAATGTTTGGCACATTTGCTATAAAATGTGTAGCATGAGTTATAAAACTTACCCATAAAAACTATAGAGTTCATCAGGTGGAATATAAAAGTAAAATCTTGCTTTCAAGCAATCATTGAAAGCGTTGCAGCTTTTCTTCCAAAGAGGAGGCATCTCTCTGCTATTTCATTGGCCCTACTAGCCTTCATTTATTGTCAACTGAAAACATTGTTTTGTACTCCTCCTAAAAATTACCACACAATTGTTTCGGTTCCAAAACCCTCTCATTTTCCACCCCAGACAGTTGCAGCAAATAGGTGTAGCAATGACAAAATGCTGCCTTGCTTCTATGAAATTATGTGGATAATGAGATTGTTTTCCATGAAGATCTTCGGGATATTCATTGCAGAAGCTGCTGTTCAAAATCAAAAGAAGGAACTCAGACTGCTAATGAAAGTGGTCCCACCTAAGAAGTGCATAACCTCTATTTTAATTTTATTAACATTTAAATTCTGTAATAAAATAAAACTAAAATATATGTTAGCATTTAAAATTAATAAATAATCAGTAACTAAAAGAAGGGATCTTCCATGGCATGAAAGTAGAGTTTTAGGATGAAATGCATTAGATCTATGAAAGTATTTTTTCTGGAATCTTATGAACAATAGCAGTAAATTTCAGCCAACACTGTGCTCAGAGGGCCCTGTATTTGAGAAGACCTTACTCACAATTGCTTCCTTTGCTGGCTTAGTTGTCAAACAGTTCCCTCCTCCCTAAGATTTTGCTACTAGTACCAGTTAAATTGCTGAAACTACACAGCTTAGCCCTGCTGTAACTTTCCAGCCACTGCTACTCGGAGCTGTGTTTAATTATGCCTTCCACTCAGACTGGCAGAAAGGATGCTGAACATTGCTACTGGCCCAAACCAAGTCTTTAGTTGTCTCTAGTTCACCTTCTGATGGCTGGCAGGCATCAACACTCTCCAGAGCAAGAGTTCTATCCTTGCAACTGCCTTTTCTTCCACTGAACCTGGCAAAACATCACTAGGTCTAACACTAGAAGTGTAGACATTCGGAACAGGTTCAGGCAGCTACATTTTATAGACTGGGATGAAAAGAAAAACAATCAAGAGGCATGATATAATTACAGGGTAATAAAACTATAAACATTGTTAATACATTAATTTAGTATCTGGCTTTGTCATCTGGGTGTACAAACCCACAGATGTCCAATTGTTTCCATCTTAGGTTGGAAAAAGTAGTCTTTTTGACTGATGACCATCAGGAGATACATAATTTTTTCATCAGTGTTACAGAACAAAAGGTATCAGAAATATTACCAAGAGAATCTCATCTCCCTGTAGAGTAAACAGAAAGTATAAAATAAAAAATTCGCATCATATTATAAAGATTTAATTTGTCTGGATGTGAAAAAACCTCTACTGGAGGAAAAACAGTTATATAAAAGTAGGGAGGACAAAATCCTAGTACTACCATAAAAAAATATCCCTGACATCCAACTTTCTGATTCCTTTCTGAACATCAGTGCAGAAATTCTGAAACCTTTGAAAAACACTCTTTTTTTGGCCCATAAAAGCACAATTGTCACAATTGTCACAGCTAAAAAATTCTCATGCTGAAAGCAAGGTCTCCATAGGCAACAGAGGGAAGATAATTCCAGCCTAAATTTCCAGAGGGGCAAGAAAGTCAGCTAATGACAGTGTGGCTAGTAAGCAGAGATTTTATTTCATCCTTCCTGAGGAGACGGTGCTTGCAGGAAGGGACAGCATGACACAGATCTGTACCTCATGACAGGCAAGGTTTGGTGGGAGGTAACAGTGCTGAAGGGAGAGAAGTGGGCGGGAGGCAGGATTTGTTCCAGGAAAGGACTGCAGATGAGGACAAGAAGGAGACTGCAAGAAGCAAGGGTGGTTACGTAATTTGGAGAGGTATCAGATGATCATTCACCAGATTCAGAGCTGGACCAAACCTTATCAACAGCAGAAAACTCACAGAGGTTTGCCAGTTGCTGTTTGAATAAAGTGAGCAAACATAATCCTCTGAGAATACCAGCCATTTTTATATCCAGAATGAGCCTTGGAAACTTGTTTTGGTTTGCTTAATTTAAGCTACCTCTCCAAAAAAGAAGCTCTGAGACTCCTTTGGAACTGGACACACTGTTGTGCTTAATTTACTTCTTTTTGTGCTTGAAAAAGTACAAGAGAAGAATGCTTTGGATGAAGAAAGAAACACCAATTGCCTTTAAACAACAGATCTTGGGTCTCAAAGAGAGAGCCTATGTGTCATTTTCTTGTTACAACAAATGCAAAGCTGCCGCAAAGCACTCCACCCCGTACTTATAGTTTCTGAATATGAAAATCACCAGACCAAAAGATGTTTATGCCGCCTACAGAAGACTCAGATGTTCCAAGTATGCTCCATATCACTTATCAGCACTAATATGCCTGCAATTCACTCATGGTTCAGCTGAAGTCTGAAAAGTCTGTTGCAGTTTTTTTGGGAGAAAAAAAAAGAAAAAAAAGTGCCAACCAACAAACCTCCTGCAAAAATATGAAAACAATTACGTACAGACACAGTACTATGACTATATTACAAATAATTCTGAATAACTGATAGGTCGGGCAAAAGCCTCTGAATGACAGCTAGTAAGATGAAAACAAGTAAGATGAAAACAAGTAAGACGAAAAAAGGCAGCAATTAGAGCAACAATGTTTAGGGATTACTCTGTGAGGTTTAGGGAGCTAATCCCATTATGTCCCATGTGGGATGGAGTGAACATGCCCTACTGTGGATTTCACTGTGTCCTCCAGAGCCTTCATGTTGCTTTTCTGCATAATTGCTGGTGCTGTACAAGTTGAGAACAAAGCATTATATTTTTCAGATGATCTGCCCATTTGCAGATTACTACTTTGAAAACTCATAATTTAAGAATGGATCTGATCTGGGGACATATGCCCTTCAATGCAGGCAATGGTCTTCTCACAAGGCATTTTACTCCAGATTTCCTTTGAAAATAATTCAGTGCTTCCTTACTTTTGTAATAACAGTATAATGTCAGCTTTGGGCAATACTTGAAAAAAATATGAAAAACTGGAAGAAAAATGAAACAACTGAAAAATTGCAATTTCTTACATAATGGCTGTAAAATTCTATATCGTCAGCTATGCACTTCCAGGTGTTACTATGAACAAAATCACAGTGCCCTTTGCTAAAATGGATTTTCTGAAAAAAGATTGTCACAGTTACATGGAAGTATCACAATACTTTTGTACCGTCCTACCTTAAAAGAGAAAGTAAACTAATTTAAAAAACTTTTACAGAGAGCTCAAGTAAAAAACATATTTTTATAGACATTTATCTCTCTG
>NW_010188029.1:0-34024 GCF_000695765.1 Mesitornis unicolor | reverse complement strand
TTAATAATGAAATATTATTGCATATCTGTTTACATATCATTAATACTAATGAATTAATATTATATTATTAATATTAATGCAATATTATTACATATCTGTTTATGGTCATCTATGCTTTCTGTGGAAGGGGCTCTGGACAACGTCACCTCACAGCCAGGTGACAATAAGGGCAATCACATCCACGCGCTTTAGGCAGTGGAAACTCTACCTCTGCTGCCCGCTCGCTGCAGGTTGTGCACAGGAACACCACGGTGATTGAGAGCTGGAGTTCCCAGGACAGCGTCTATTCTTAGTGGTCCAGCAAAACTTATTAAGAAAAGTAATTAGAACAAAGCTCAAGTACATTAGCCTCGTTAATGCTCCTGAATTCTCAGAGCTGTCTTCAACGTTGGCAGTGGCTGTGCTTCCAGTAGAGAAACTGAAGCAACTTTCTTTGCTGAAGTTAAACCCACTTTGGTCTTAGCATCACGATGGGAGTTTCTTTTTACCTAATAATGCCCAACCCAGACAGGTACAAGGGTAATGGTCTGTCTGCCAGTGAAAATAGCCCTCCTTTCTTTTTCTTTTTATGATAAGTTTCTGTTGAGATGCAAGGTTCAGTGGTTTTGCCCGCTTCTTGTGCATGGTGGTCTTCTGTGTCCTGGCACCTTTCTGTCAGCTCCTGAGGCTCAAGAACTATAACATGGATCTATAGATCCTTCACTTTCAAGCATAAGTTTTTATTTCTTTCTTCTTAAGCTGTTAACTCTGACAGGCTAGAAATGTATTTTCTTTCTCTGCTTACAACAGCACCCAGTGTTACATTGGCTCAACAAATTGTCTGTGCCATCCTCCTGAATATTTGCTTCTCCACTGGAGTCCAAAAAGCAGTCCAAAGCATGTTCGGTCTTGTCTGGAGAATCAGAACTCTGTCTCCTCAGGCCTTCAGGATGTCTTTGGGGAGACCTCTTTGGCCTTTAAGCTGCGTCAGAAATGTGAGTGCTGGTGTGTGTTCCTACCTTGCTGAGGTGGGAGCATTCAGTAGATTTGAAGTCCTTCAGTACGGGGAGAGATGTGCTCTGTTGAGTAGACGACAAGGAGAGCTGCTCTTCAGTTTTCTTGTCATACACCCGTACTCATTCAGCTTCACACTGACCTCCTTCCCCAGGCATCTGTCTCCTTGACGGTTCTGGTCCAGGTGGACCAGAGTTAACAGAGTGTCCTTTGAACCTTAGGATGTCCAGTTAGGGAGGTGAGGAGAGTTTCAAGCAGGCAGGAAAATGGGCTTCTAGGTTTTACAGGTCCAGACTGCTCACATTTACTAACTGAACAACCAATCTTTTTATAAAAAGGAGCTGCAAGCTATTTTTTCTTCCCTTATGCCAATTAATGACAATTTTAGGTCTTCTTTTCTGCCACGCTCAGATTTTTTTTTGTCTTTGTTCTTCAGTTGCCTCAGAGAGGTCTTTTGATGCTTTCTGTAGTGTTGCTTTGTAGGCCAGATAGTCGTGTCTAGTGGCACTCCTGGCTACATGCAATCTTTATAGTAAATTTAATAGAATAACACTCATTTGTTCTTTTCCTTAAAAATAAGTTCCTTGTTGAGTGGCAGCTGCTGAATCACGAGGATTCACAGCAGCTCGTGTTCCTGTGAGCACCTGGAGATGGTTGAGAGGAGCCATCGCTGTCACCACACCAGGGCTTTGGTGTCTGCTTTTCCCTCTTTCCTCTACACCTGTGGAAGAGTGAAACGTAGCTTTCAGTAAATTGACTTGTTCCTGTGTTGAATCAAGCTTGTCTCTTTGCAAATCTTTGTGTCTTAAATTTCCAGTGGCACTGAAAATACCACGTTTATTAATTGTAGATTTTCAAGACATTTCCAAGGACGGAGAGGAAGTACGTCCCGTAACTGCAGAGGCAGCCCGACTTTAACCTGGCACTGCAGACAGGATTGACGTTAGTTTCGCAACCAACTTTTTAATAAAATACACTCTTTGAATACAAATAGAGCAGTCAGAAAAGAGGCTGTCTCTACCTGCCTGAAAGTCGCTGCTTCTCCTCGCCGAGGAGAGGAGCGCCGATCCTCAGGCTATTTTATTCTGTAATGCTAATAGCGCTAACACAGTATCATTGTGTTCGAGGCTTCAAAGATACTATACAAGCATTTTCTTATGATTCCCTGATCTTTGCATTTATACCCAGCTGTTTGTTATTCAGTTCAGCCATCAGCATCTAAGTCTCAATGGACCATGTAATATGCAGCTGTAGCCAGATGTAATGCTTCCTATTCCTAAATGTTTCTGTTAGAAGCTAAGAGTGGCAGGCTAAAGACTACTGATAACAGTGTTGCTTGCATTAATTTAAACTCCAGAGCTACACTGATTCTGTTTGGCAAATTTATTCCATGGCCAACAAGCAGAGCAATATTTCCAATCTCCATCATTGCTAGCAGTGTTGACATTAAATACATCGAGTATGTCTGCACTGATACAGAATGTACTTATAGTGCTAATTCAAATAGGAGAAGGATGTCCAATTTGCATAAACAAATATATTTTCAGATACAGTTCTATTTAAGAGAGATAAAGACGGGAAAGAGCCCGTTCTAAACAATGACTCGCAATAATTTAGAGCAGTTCGGCAAACCTTCACGTTCTTTAAATGTTCGCTTTCTATGGATAGCTGGGAAACCTTTACAATGCCCTGTTCAAGCTGCACGTGGGTCTTGCTCTGCTCAGCTTTTTTGACTTGGGTGCTGGCACAGAAGGGAATTGCAGCATCTGGGCTTTCTGACGCACATCTGAACGGTTGGCAAATCCCTTGGGCAGGTGGCTGGGGTTGCACACGTGTTGGGGGGGTCTTGGTCAAGCCCTTCACTAAAGGTTGATGCCAACGTGTGGTTGGAGACCTCAGAGAAACTTTGGACAGGAGAGTTCTTCCCAGCTGCAAAATGCCCCATCAGTGAGAACTCAGCATGCATCAAAATCTTTATGGAAATGAACTTTTCTCTAGGGATTTTCATTTTTATTTGACAATGCATCTTTATAACACGAGCCTTAGCTTCTACTGTGTTGTTTCCAGGTGTATGGTTTAACTCAGTGTAAGGATGAAAACAAAACTATGGTCATAGTGGTTGCTCCTTGTTTCTTCCCTTGTCCCTACCCCCAGCCTGTTTTGTTTAGTTTATTTAATTATTATTTTTTAAATTTCTCTGTGCACTAAGCAATCCTAATCCAGCAAGGTTGTTCAGGTTACCAACTTTCTTGCCTTGCTTTCAGCTCCTCACTCCACTCCGTGCGTGCCCGGGTGGTGAGCACTGCACAGCTCCTGCCCCACGTGCTGGGCAATACGGGCTCGCATTTTTATTTCCACAGGGAAAAGCGTCGCACGGAGGATTTGATGTGATTGTAATGAATTGTGGAGGGGAAGTGCTTGTTTGAAATCAACTCCATTAACTCGGAGCACAAACCATGGCAAAGTCAACAGTTTTTCTGAGTGGCCACCGCCAGCCATCGCTTTTGAAAACACTAATGGGCTGTTTAATTAGGTGATGAAAATTGTTTACAGTTGGTGATCCCAAGTTTTGTCATTTTAATAGTGGTTAAATTCAATCTCTTCTTTGATTCTTGGCAACTCTCTCACTGTTTCGTAACCTGCTTACATCCAGTTTAATTCATTCGCGGGTATTAAACCCGAACCTGTCTCACGCAGCAGTGGTGTTTACTTAACTGCACTGTCATTATCATAGGTGGGGAATGACTAATGCACAGCAGCGGATGTTAAACAAGTATAGCGTTGCAAGAGAATATTTCCATTGTGGGAGATGTATTCCTTTAGAGCTGACTGTGTATGAGACCCAAAGATAATGCTGCCAGTAGCATCTAAATTGCTCTTCGACTGTTAGCATCTGTTGCTCCTGGGGCGATGCCTGTGCGCTCCTTTTTCTCTCGCCCCTATCTAAACATACTACAAAGACCCACAGCTCCCTGTCTTAACAAATATACAGACAAAACAACAGGGAAAAATGGTTGTAAGGTGAAAAATAAAATGGAAGCACACCTGAATTACAGGAGGTGCGTACAGATTCATTGGGTGGCACTGGCAGAGGCCAGGAGGCGCCTGGTTCCCTGTCTCTTGGTCCTGTGCCCTCTCAATGGGCTGGGATTTTGGGTTGGTTTGCGATAGCATTAGTTATGTTCCACATATTTTGCAGATACTTTCTGCTAAGGGGCTTGAGCACAGGCAGATGAACAAACTGGCAGATGCTGGGGGAGGGAATGGCTTTCATGGTTTGGGTTTGGGGTTTTTTCTCCCCTCCGTTTCAAACGTATGTCACGTGTGGGTCCTTGAATTTGGAAGGGGGAGCAGCATTTCGGCTGAGTTTTGGATGCCACCACAAAGGAAACGCAGAGTGGTTTTCTGAGGAGCAGGTGACTGGTCTGTTCAGAAAGTGGTGGTGTTAGGCTGGTACTGTGATATGAAATCCTACAGCCTTTCTACACTCTCTGCACCTCCTATTTTTGTGTTACAGACGTAAAGGCCCACATGGCCAGAAAAGCCAATGGCATCTTGGCCTGTATTAAGAACAGTGTGACCAGCAGGTCCAGGGAGGTGATCATCCCCCTGTACTCAGCACTGGTGAGGCCGCACCTCGAGTGCTGTGTTCAGTTCTGGGCCCCTCGCTATAAGAAGGATGTTGAGATTCTGGAGCGTGTTCAGAGAAGAGCCACAAGGATGGTGAGGGCTCTGGAGAACAAGCCTGATGAGGAGCGGCTGAGGGAACTGGGCTTGTTTAGCCTGGAGAAGAGAAGGCTGAGGAGAGACCTCATCACCACCTCCAACTGCCTCAAGGGAGGTTGTAGAGAGGTGGGTGCTGGTCTCTTCTCCCAGGTGATGGAGGCTAGAACAAGGGGAAACGGCACCAAGCTGTGCCAAGGGAGGTTCAGGTTAGAGCTAAGGAGGAAGTTCTTTACTGAGAGGGTTGTCAGAAGCTGGCACAGGCTGCCCAGGGAGGTGGTGGAGTCACCATCCCTGGATGTGTTTAAAGAGCGGGTAGACGAGGTACTTAGGGATATGGTTTAGGGGGTAGACAGGAGCGGTTGGACGTGATGATCTCGGAGGTCTTTTCCAACCGAGCGATTCTGTGATTCTGTGATTCTGTGATTAATAGTATGCTGCATGGGTAAATAAAGTGTTCTTCCATAGCTTTGCCTTGCAAAGTCGTACAGAAAGTAACTACCGTGTGTGACCATGGTTAGAACTGCTGAGTGGGTCCAGAGGAGGCCACAAAAATGATCCAAGGGCTGGAGCACCTCTGCTACGAAGACAGGCTGAGAGAGTTGGGGTTGTTCAGCCTGGAGAAGAGAAGGTCCCAGGGGGACCTTATAGTGCCCTTCCAGTACCTGAAAGGTGCCTGTAAGAAATCTGGGGAAGAGCTGTTCACTAGGGCATGGAGCAATAGGACGAGAGGGAATGGTTTTAAGCTAGAAAAGGGTAGATTTAGGTTGGATATTAGGAAAAAGGTCTTCACCATGAGGGTGGCAGATCCCTGGCACAGGTTGCCCAGAGAGGTGGTGGAGGCCCTATCCCTGGAGATATTCAAGGTCAGGCTTGATGGGGCTGTGAGCAACCTGATCTGGTGCCAATGTTCCTGCTCACTGCAGGGTTGGACTGGATGAGCTGTAAAGGTCCCTTCCAACCCAACACATTCTGTGATTTTATGAGTAGATGAAAGTTGTGCTTCCTGGAGCTCCACAACCATGGAGGAGGCCCAGTCCCATCTTCAGAAGGCACCTGTTGGCTTCAGAGCTCCAGTTACTTTCAGCAAGTCCTACTTTCCTAAGACATTTTCAGAGGATGTCCTCCTGCAGCTCAGCTGCTCCAGTGTTCTTTAACCCTAAAAACCCACCAAAACCAGACAAAACCTCAGCTATAACTTTACAGCAGGAGTTACCCAGCAGTCGTACGTCAGTGACCACCTAAGCATATGAAACTGGAGCGGGAAGAAGGCTGCACTCTTTGGGGTAGGCATTTTCAGGCATGAGAATACTCACTGAAGGAGTTTTCCTCTGCCATCACGTGTACTTAGCTTGCTGAAATCAAGGCAAATCAGCAAGCTGTGGGTTGTTGTACTCCTGTGTCTCTGACAGTACTGGACTTCTGGAAGGTATTGTGATGCTGCTGTATTAGAACAGGTGGTCTGTTCTGTAAATCAGAATAAAGAAGGAAATGTTTATGTTCAAGAAGTAGAACTGCATAAATAATTCAAAGGAAACGTGTTTTCTCCCATTTTCAGGCTGCTGTATTCTTGGGAAGTTCTCTAAATATGCATAAAAAGTGCAAGCAAAGTAGGTTTTTTTAAAATGTCTAATTGCGAGTGCTGTCTTCTCCCTGGGGAGCAAACAGATGAACCAAAATAAATAAGGTTTACTCTACAGCTTTAGCGATAAAGATGCTTGACCTGAATAATGGTGGAAAGTAATGAATGCAAATGTTTGCAAGAATCTGTCACGTGTTTTTATTCTGTAATCAAGACAAAATAGTTGGGCATACGCTCACACCGCAGTGGCACACCCTGTTAAAATGCTGTGGTTCAGCATAAATGCAATTTTAAGGGTACCACTCAAACCTTCTGTTTATGAGGCATGTTCTTAACAACCTTTTCCTCCTTACCCTTGTGTCTTAGTAACACATTCAGAAAGGTCTGTCCTTTGCTTAAAACTTTGGATAGCAAACCGCCTGAGGCAGCTCTTTGAGGTTTTGGGGGGTTTGTTTTTTGGTCAAAGTTGTATTAGCTTGGCTATTTTCAAAGCTAGAAAGCAAAGGGTTAAAAGGAGACTTGGCAATTCTCTATTCCCAAGCCAGCATTTAAATTGAGACATAATTTTATAGACATTACATCTGAATAGCATTTCTCCTTACAGGATCTTTTACCTCTGGGACACTGGCTGGGATCAGGATTATTTTATTGTTTTTCAAGGAACAGCTGTTCAGTGCATGAAATAAACCAGTGGATGTGGTCCAGTTCATGGTGGGAAAGTGTCCATCTCAAAACCACCATCTCAGTTGGCACCGAGTAACATCCTTGTCTCAGCAAAACGGCCAGAAATCGGATGAGGCTGAATAATGAACCCTTTGCAATTGTCCAGGTCAGGTTGACAGCAATTTTGCCTCTGTGTATTGATAAACTTGGCAAAGGTTCTGCTTTTCCAGGCAGGCACAGGCCTTTCTTAATGATTCAATCTTGAAAATAAAATGCACCGAGTTTGAAGTCGCTGTGGTTCCCTAATGCTGCTTAATACGGCGATGTAGTTTGGAGAAGATTTTAATACAGAGAAGATCTGCTTCTTACCCTGAGCCGTTTTCCTTTTAAAAATCACAACTAGAGGAACAATAAGAGGTGGCTTCATGTTGCAGCAGTCCAGGATGTGAGATTAAAATAGTGTAGGTTGTCACATGACCTAAATTTTCAAATTTGGGTACCTAAAATTAGCCACTGAAAATCAGGCCAATTATTTTAGTCTTCCTACCCATTTTTGCAAGCATAGAAATACATTGCAAAGCCTCATACTCATTTTCTGTGGAAGTAATGATGGTTTAGTTTTAACTTAGTGCTTTTTCTCTGAGGAGCTCTGAACACTTTTATGAAGTATGTCAATGTCTTGGTAAGGAAAATTCGATACTGAGACACAGGGAAGTTTAGTCTGTGTTCTCATCTAACGTACAACTGCCCTTTCAACACCAGCCTGGTGTCTTTGGAGGCATTTGCAAAGAGGATTGTCTTCCTTGGCTTGCACCATAACCAGTGGAGAGTGAGAGGCCTCAGTTCCGAAATGTCTTCTTGGAGCCAAATATCGGTGCTCTGCACCGTCTGTGTAAGGAGCTTTTTGGCTGGTGTCTGTGGGGAACCCAGGGCACTGCATTCCTGTGCCTAAAACTGGCTTTGTGAGTGCCTGCTTCTGTGGGCTTCTGGTGAGACACTGGCCCAGGTTGCCCAGAGAAGCTGTGGATGTCCCCTCCCTGGCAGTGTTCAAGGCCAGGTTGGACGGGGCTTTGAGCAACCTGGGCTGGTGGAGGTGTCCCTGCCCATGGCAGGGGTTGGGCTGGATGAGCTTTAAGGCCCCTTCCAACCCAAACCATCCTGTGATCCATGATTCTATGACTAATGCGGTATACAATGAGAATTATTCTTCCATGGTTGCCACCTGGAGGACTTTTGTCCTTTCACGTCCTGCTTTTTCTTATTCTTGGGACATCCACCGATCACACTCCATAAAATTCCTGAGTGGGGATTTTGTCAAGTATTTACTCAGGAGTAAGGCTTTCCCTTTGAAGGGCCTCCCTTGTGGGACACCCTTATGTTGCACAGAAATAAGACCAGATTTTTCCATCGGGTTCACCTTTATATAGTCCATCCTGATCTGAGTAAGTGTAGGTGAAGAATGTCTTGTTATTTGGCTGGTCCCTGTGTCCCGTTTGCCCAGGCTGAGCCCTAGAGCTGCTTCCAGCAACTCCATCCAAGCCAACTGGAAAGCAGAAGACTCGGAGGAAGCAGAAGCAGCGTCCCAGACTCAGGCTGTCCCAGAAGCCTTTCATCAAATGATAAAAGTGAGGATGGAGACTTGGGTTTATGTGGTTTGGGAAACTTCCAATGAAAATGTTCTCTTTGCAGAATGTCAAGCCTCTGTTACCGCAGTTGGTTTTGCAGACGTACGCCAGCTTTCTGTCAAGGAGTAGCTCATTGCTCAAGTCTGGAAGTGGGTAAAAAAGGAGATAGCTCTAGATGAGCTAGGAAGCTACCAAGTGGAGCACTGTCCAGACTGACCTGATTCGAGTGAGAAACTTGGACCTCGGTGCCTTTGTATCAGCTGAGTTCCCTGCCTGCCAAATTGTTTGGTGATTCCCTCTGCAATGGTGGAAGATGTTTACATCCCAAAACTGTTGAGCTTAGGAATCGCAAGGACAGTGCAAGACAAACCTAGTCTTAAAAATTAAGTGTTTCCTAGCCTGTGGAGATCATGGCAATTCTTATTTGCGTGTACGTCTCATCCCATATCATCACTGCCCCCCTTGCCCAAGACTGGCTGTCTTAGGACATCCAGTTGATCTATACATACATTCCTAACCTTAAAGTAAGTGTTGTTGCTTTAAAGGAAGGCTGTAGATCCAGGTCTGTACTTCTCCGATGATTACTAGAGTAATCTTATTATTTATTCATGTGCTATACAGCTCAAAGGCTGCTCTGCAGTGTAAGAGCCGTAGAAGACGGTCTGCAGACCAACCACTCACAGCTCTGTCCTGAACTCTTTTTACTGAATAAATTTGCTTCTCATTTCAGACTCATTTGAGACCTTAGACTGTGCAAGGTCTTTAGAGAAAAGACCATTTCCTTGTTCTGTGTTTATACAAAACCTAATTCTGGGGACCTTGATCCATGAAAGATCTGAACAGCTCCTACAGTGCAAGTAATCATTTGGGAAATACAGGCTTAACCCCTGCAAAAACAAATGTATTTGCTGGTTGTTGAAGGGCGGAAGGGGAAAAAAAAAAGCGTGCATAAAGAAAATGGCATCTGGTAGGCTGCTGGAAAACGGACCGGTCTATTAGGAATTAGTGCTAACAGGCCTCTAAGTTTCTCCATCAGAATTACTGCAGTCGAGAAAAAAAAATACCACTTCACATTTGTGCCTAATTTCACCTCTGTTTATTCTCCTCTCCCGTTCCCTGTAGAATGTAGATGAGGTTTAAGTTAGTCTTAATAGTAATAGGTTTGGAATCTAGCACACTTTCACAAAATTAACTTTGCTTCTGTTGATCGGGGAATTAAAATGCTTCATTAATTTAGCAAGTCCTGGTTTGACAGCCAAATAATGCATTTTGTGACTTGTACTCTTAAGTCTGAAATTCTTATCTGCGGCTCTCCCTGGATGGCTCTGACAATCAGGGCAGCCTGGAGATGTGCATGGCCTGGAAAGGAGGAAAATGTACATTTATACAGATAAATAGATAGATGTGCACACACACACATGTACAAGTACTGCAATATAGTTTGTGTGAGTGACTGTGCTGGGTCCAAGCACGTTTTTAAGCGCTACGTGAGTAGGTAACTATCAAGAATCCTGTTTCTCCCCTCTTTTACAATAGGTGCTTGTTTTTCCTTTATTTCTCCTTTACCAATGCAACTCAACGCAAGCGAGGACACTGTTGGTGATGGGGAAAAAGGCTTGGAGGCGTGATGAGTTGCTGTGCTGTACCCTGGGCCTGCGGGAAGGGAGCAAAGAGCCCCAAATATGTCTGTATTAGAGGAAGAGATTTGTCATCGATCTGCTTAGCACTGGACACGACGTGGTGCCGGCTCCTGGGAAACCCAAGAGATGCCTACACATACTCTGCAGTTGTGTATTTGAGAACCTGGTGGCTATTTACATGTTGCTGCTTTCAGTCATTTTGCAAATGCTCTTTATACTATAGATGTTTTATGCTAAAAGCATCGA
This sequence comes from Mesitornis unicolor, assembly GCF_000695765.1. Lineage (NCBI taxonomy): Eukaryota > Metazoa > Chordata > Aves > Mesitornithiformes > Mesitornithidae > Mesitornis > Mesitornis unicolor. Next base: position 23,552 of record NW_010188029.1, on the reverse strand, counting down.
AGATCTGCATGAAACGTGCTAGGATCACGTAGGAGAGTTGTGGGCTGTGCTGCTGCTGTGTGATGCACACCTGCAGAGGACCCTTACGGTGCCTTTGGAGGTTTCCCCATCACAGAAGACAGATCTCTTCTTCACATCTGTTATAAATGTTCCATTTGTGTCATGGTGTGTCTCAGGCATTGCTTTAGTTCTGGGCTGTAAGACTGCCCTCAAATTGCATGTGCACAACCCAAGCAAATGGCTACAACACACAACCACAACCCCCCCAGGATGCTCAAGGCTCCATAAAACTAATCGTAAAGCGCTGAAATATAAAACAAGTTGAAATAGTTTTGCTTTATTGGTGTCTAAGAACACTTTTTCCCCTTTAGTGTCACCTCGGAGCGGTGCAGTCCAGCAGTTTTACAAGGAAATAATAGAAAAACAGATCCAGGTTGCCCAGCATGAGGCATCCCTGGATGCCAGGTTATAGAGTAGAGAGGTTCAGGCGGCCCAATATCCCAGTGGATGAATCCCCCAGTTTTTAGGTGTAGCATCTAAAAACCAATGCAGTGGATTCACATTAATTATGTTTTGGGGTTGTTGGTGTTTTTTTTTTTGCAACCTCTAAGATTTATGTTGTATTTGTGCCCACTGAAATGACCAGACCATCAACTGCACAACGCTGTTTGGGTGCCCAGCTGAAAAAGCAGGGGTTTTTACCCATGCCAGATGAGTGAAATTTTTTGAATTTCTTTACTCTGCTTTAATGTTCGTAAATCTCCAGCTGAGTCTGTGGGTTCTGAAGCTGAGGCTAATGGTGTTTTGTTTGGGAGAGGATGTAGGGTGAAAGGCAAGGCGTGTTTTTGTGGAGTAGCAGCATGACACCTCCTGTTTCTGTGAACTGCTTTATAACATGGGTTATTTTAGCAGTAGCTCTTCTTTAATATGGTTCAGATAGCAAAATTCAATATTTCTGCTTCTGTTTTGGGAGGGGTGGGGGAAGAGTTAATTTTGCTCTTCAGTTGTCTAGGAAACAGTGGTTGTACTTACTTCCCTTTTGAAAACAGACAGTGAATCCCACATGCGGGGAGCAAGGAATAAGATAAAAAGCCGCAGATTAGAAGCTTGAATTGGACCCCATTTGAAAGTGTGAAGGTAAGTTCATGTGCGGTGGAAACTTTTAGGTTGCACTGAAGTGAACAGGAGTGGGGCTAAGTTGTTTGGCAACATGTTTAACTGAGCACCTAATTTTAGTGGTATGGGGCCCACTGAGTCCCCGGTTAAGGCCGTGGTCCGGTTTGGACATTAAGTACTTTGTTTCCCACCACTTGGAGAATTCACACCTGTGCGTATAGCGCTAAAATGAAGAGAAAGAGAGACCCCAGCAGCTGCAGTTTGGGTGCTGGTGCTGAAAACAAGCTGTACCTCCTGTTGAGGGCTGTACATGCTAAAACCGGAGAAGGAGTTAATGACTGGGAACAAGAGAACAGGGTAAAAAAACCCCCAAAAACCAACCTGACAGTTGACACGATGGGCAGTAAATGACAAGCGCGTTTCAGAGCAAGTTTAAGATTATTACACTTGGAAGAGGGAACTGAATTATAAAGCAAGGGCTGTATGCAGCGCCACACGTTCAACTGGAAATGTAGGTTATGTACTTGGTACTAATTCATGTCCCAGCGAACCAAAAAAAAAACCTCTCTTCAATTCAGACGGGACTTGAGCTGTAGATTTTTCTGACTAAAAGGCTCTGGATAATTCTCTCCTTATGTATTATTAATAGTTCTATTACATTAAATCTTAGGTGCTCAGAATGATCCTCCAGAGGTGTTTCTCCCTCCCTGTTGTTCCCAGCTGAAGTCTGGGGTGACTCTGCTCCTGGGTAGGTGAACCTGGGCTCGGAGAACAGGCACGCAGACGCATATAAAGAGAGACACAATTTGCAGGACTAATTTCTTGCGAGCGATTCAGCAGATGTATTTTCAGGAGGGATTTTTGTGTAGTCAAGGAGGTGCTGCCCTCCAAAAGGAGCAGTTTGAAAAATTGCAGAGTCCTGGGAATGGAATACTAAAATGACTGAGTGTGACGGGGGGAGGAAGTGATAAAAAATGGACTGCGTTGGAAGTGGAGAGGCAGAAAGGTCCTGGCAGGGAGTGAAGAACTGGGTGTGTTTGAGGGGGCAAAAAAGGGCAATGTCAGAGCCAGTCATGCAGATAGGAAACCTCCTCTCAGGGTTTGTGATTACTGCGTTGTGGTTAACAAAATACAAACACAAAAACACGCAAAGCAATGACAGAAAAAAGAGAGAAAAAAGTCACGTGGAAAATCCTCCTGGTTCTTCTTTTGTATTACTGATCACAAGCGGTCCCTTGTGAAAGCGGTCAGCATTACTGTACAGATCTGCATGCCACGCTTCTGAGTAGCGAATTGAGGGGGAGCTTTGAGGGAGGTTTTGCAAATAGAAATGCAAAATCCAAGAACCGAGAAGGAATACGAGAAGTGGAAAATGCTCCGCAGGATTTGTGACGGCTTTGCAGAGCGGAAGCAGGATGCGAACTCCCGGGCTGGAAGAGGTTTCTGAAATGGCAGTCAATTAAAATTATGTGTGATAGCGGGCTGACAGTCTGCATGTTTTCAAATGATCCAGCTGTAGCTCGGTGTGGTGGGTAAGGAGCAGCACTTCGTTGGATGTCCTCCTATGGCAGTCGTTAGTCACCTTTTCCCTTCCCAGAGAGCAGAGCGAGCCCTAATGACAGAGGATATAACGATGCCTTCAGGGATGCTTTAGGAGCAACACGGCTCCTGTAGCAAGGTGCAGCCTGATTCCCTTCATCTCCTCAGTGTGGAGGAGTCAGGACATGCCTCAGAGAGGCTGTCAGCCCCCTCATCACCCGTCCTCCCCCTTCAATGTCCCAGAGCCTATTGACAGACAATTAGTGGCTGCTTCCCATGCATGGCCTTGAGTGAAAAGGGAGCTCCACAACCACTGCCTCTCTAGGGCCAGCAGTGGCTTGGCCTCTGCTGTAGAGAGCCCAGAAATGCGAGTTACCTCCGCTGTAGAGAACCCAGAAATGTGAGTTACAGCTCGGCCTAAGCCATGCATTTCACTGTAAAGGGTTACCCTTGGCAAGAGGCATCCATGTCTCCCGATGAGCATCCCCGGTGCTGCTCCTGCCTCGTCTCTGCCTGACGTCAACTTTCCTGGGCTGCTGCAGCCTTATGTAAGTGCCCCAGCTCTCCCGGCAGCCTTTTATTCTGGGGAAAAAGCTGCTGATTCACCCTGCGCGCAGGTGCTGCAGCGCGGCTTCGGTTGCAGCTCTCGGGTCCAAGCTCCTTTCCTGAGCAAAGCTTGAGGGAAATGAAGAGCGAAAGCGAAAAAGTTGGAGCTTGAGGAAGGTCACGCTGCAGCATCCGTGTTTCTGCCTCTCCCTTAGAGATGCTCGCAGGGAGAAGACAGACCTGATGGATGGTTGTATTTGCAAGAAGAGGGAATACAAAGCAGGTGGTACTGACACTTTATAGACCCCGGGTGATGTCCGTGCTGCTGTTGGAGCCTCCAGCAGGCTTTAATCCTGCTGCCACGGGTTGTGCTAACACCAAAGACACGACGGCCGAGGCCGCAGGGTGAGCCGCCCACGTGCCCTGCTCCTGCAGAACAGCGCCTGATGCTGAATACTGGTGCTGGCGCCTCTTTGCTGTCCCCGTTGATATCGTGGTGGTAATGAGCAGAACGCAGCGTACCCGCAGTGTGCCTTGCCCAGCCACAACGCCATCTCCCTGCAGCGGCGTCGGCAGTCGTTGCGCTACAGAGGGTTTCTACCTATGGCTCCCCAGATGGCACTGGGCCGCACACTGCAGGTCAGGTTTTCTTGAAAGGGGATTAAAATAGGAGTTACCTGCCCTGGCTCACGCAGCCGAATCGGAAATCTGAGGCTGTAATTTCAGGTTCTTCTGTGCCCCTCGGCAGAGGAGAAGGGGCACCCTAGGGGTGTTCAGGTTTTCCTGAGCTGTGGGTGTACAACGGACCAAATAAATGGCCTCAAAGGGCCACTTTCTGTGCATCTATGAGAGAAAGAGCCAATGGTGGGACCTACACGGCCTCAGCCATCAGCACTTCAGGCATCTGAGATGGGACAAGGTGATTTACAGAGATATTTAGGGACAGGACTAGAAACCAGGAAAGGGGGGCATTTTAGAAATGTGCTGTTTTAATGAACGGTTTCAAAGCAAACCAAACTTGAAGCCCCAGAATAAGGCAGTCTACAAAGATGCCAGACTTCAAAAGCCAGAGAGGAGGAGATACGTGGCTTTCAGCGTGCAGAATGCATGATATATAAAAATACATTTTTGGAAGACTTTTCCAGAAATCAGAGTCAAGGAGGGAAGGGAAGAAGAAAAGAAAAGGTGAGTTAAGAAGGAACAAAGAGGGGTTTAGGGGTTTTCTTTGTTGTTTCAGTTTTGGTTTCTTTTACTGCTCATCAAAGTCTGCTGCAGGAACTCTCTCTCCATCAGTTGGCTCTAAGGAACCGTCCCGAGAAGTGTCTCGTCTCGCAGGGATCAGCTGCCTGTGGTGAACGGGCCGATTTCTGACGATGGTTCTCCAAGTGCATTTTCTTTCCTTGCTGACAGAGACCGCATTAGCCAATAAAAATAATTAAAGTTACATTATCTAGACGTAATTGGTGATTATGCCCGCTAGGTGGGAAAAAATGCTTTCAGATGAGCAGAAGCCGATATTCTCTGTTCAAATGACTGAACTTCTTTAGTTTCTGCAGAAGTGGACTGCAGGGAGAGTGGTGTCCCCCAAGCCTGCACAGAGAGGGCATTAGCAGCCATTTCCTAAAGTAATTTATAGCGTGGTTCGTTGTGTTATGCCAACCCTAACAAACTCTCTCCTCCTTTACTGCTAGCATGGCTGTAATTCCAGTTACTCTGCTGGGAATTTGGCTCTTGGAAAGCTAAGTGATTTATAAATTTTTAAGAAGCGATGCATACGCCTAATCTAAAGGAAAATGGGCTCTTGCAGCCTGTGCACCTGCTGTCAGGGAGGGGAGAGGCTTTCTCCCCAGATTCCTCTGCCAAAATGGGAAAGCACTGACAGTCTTTCAGGTAGCTTGTTTTAATTTAGTGTTGATAACAGGTCATTGCCCCTGGAGCCTAAAGCCCTTGGTTTACCCAAAAAAGGTTAAAGCAACGTTAGGGATTTTGCAGCAGTGCTTAGTCTTGGCTTGTGAATGTGGATTTCCCAAATATTTGCTACTTTGCTGTCTATGTGGGGGTGCACTTTGGTCTGAAACCACGGTGGCGTTTAGTTAGGCCAAACTTGTGAGTCCCTTCTTGCGTCCCTCCCCAGAAGGCTTTCAGTGTGGAAAACAGACCTTTTAGGAAACAGTTTCTGAACAGCACCTTTCCTTCCAGCTGGGACTTAATGGGCAGTGGGGAAGCGTGGTGCCAGGAGAGTTGTGAGGAAGGGAGCCTGAGAAGAAGTCCTCCTCGATGAATTCAAAGAGTATTAACTTGGTATTTGATTCCTGGAAGGGTGCAGTTACTCCTGAAACTGTAGAATTGCCTCTGAAAGACTGCACGTGTAGACACCCATGGCAAACACACGCTTCAAAATGTGACTTAAGAGAATTTCATACCAATCCGTTTGCCCTTCGTCCTCGCCAAGGTCCAGGTCCGACGTTGCGTGGTGCTGCTGACACCGATGGCACCAGGCAGTGGAGATGGAGGAGGAGCCGCTCTCTGCCCTGCCCCGGTGTTCGTGCATCATTGCTAGAGAAACACAGAACCTTGGGCCGGGATTCTGGCAGAAGAAAAGCCTTTCAGTTCATATTTGATCACACTTAAAGGAAGGGGAAGGAGGGGCCTTGTAAAAACCCTGTTCATCCACTAGAGAGCATATAGGCAGTGCTTCTCCTTGGAGAAAATAAAAATGTCAAGCTCTTATTATACACAATAATGCAATGCAGTTTAAATGTTTACTGCGGTTTTACCCGTCATGCTTACATATGGAGAAGAGAAAACGGGAAGAAGGCTTTGCAAATATATAACTTTCGTGTTCAAAAGCCTCCTACCTCCTTGTTAGCGTTTAATATCCTTCTTGTTCTTAAAGAGCGTTCCTCTTCTCCCTGTGGAAATGTTAAATAATTCACAAAGTTCCCGAGAAATCCAGGAGTGGACTGCAGAAGGTGCAGAGCAGGTCTCTGCGAGGGCACGTGATGGCATTCGGAGAATTCAGGTGTTTCATTTCCAGCCGATGTGGTTGGGAAGAGGCTTCTGCAAACAACCTGATGCGAGGCTGCTCGTGCCGCAGATGATCGGTGCGAGAAGCTGGCACTGAGGAGGTGATATCCTTTGAAGTCTAATGATATTAATGTTGACTCTTAAATATTTCATAGCCGTTACTCTTTTGTAGTGATTTTAGTGCTTGAGTTATGGAGCACACTGTTTTTTTCCCCAATCCAATATCCATTTTTACCCTCTAAACTGACACCTTCTGGGTGTATACAGTGCAGGTATGTGACTTCACATTGAAACCATGCGGGTTCGCGTGCGTTAAATGAATGGTGGTAGGCTCCACTAATTCATTCACCTTCTTTTTTCCGCCCGTGGATATCAGATGCACCTTTTTCAAAGGCAGTGCTACTGTTTGTTAATACAGGTTGTGTCAGAGGCAGTTTCTTCCAGTGGAATCAGCCGCTGACTTTCTCTGCTGCCCTAGTTAACCTCCTTCCCTCCATCCGTAGGTTACAGATCATTCCACTTATACTCGCAACCTGCTGGGAGAGCTAGGCATGAAAAATAGTATAGAAACCCCAGGTATCTCTTGTGATACGTATGTTTTCCTCTGGTTTCTTTCTCTGTGCTTGTCTCACTTTGTGGGCACTGCAATCCTTCATTGCTGTGTTCAGAGCAACGTGGTTTTGGTGCAGCACGGATGGGGATTCATTACGTGGCCTTTCCTAACGCTTGGTAAAACGGTGTATTTTTACTTTTCTTGTGCCGCAAACGTAACTTAATATTGGGCAAAATATTTGTGTAGTGCTTAGGCACTGGCTGGGTTTCCACTGAGAATAATGGGCAATTTGGTCAGGATTTAATGTGCCTTCAGCATCAAGGAAAACTTTGTTGCCTTTTGCAAGTGATCAATGGATCCACTTAGGTTGTAACCTGGAGTTAGGAGCAGAATTGTGTGTTAATGTCTCTCGTTGCACTAAAACGGCTGTTGAAGTCCATTACTTTTCTGGGGAAAAAATGGGATGTGTTTAATTTTAACTGCCTCAGCAGTGTACTGGTGCGTGTAGAAATCCTGATGAATGAAATCAGGCAATTAGGATTAGAAATGAATCACACGAGGCATCTCGTCCTTTCGGCGAGTTCGCATTTTGATTCTGAGTGATTTTCCTAATGTTTGCTAAGTGCAAGTGTATCAGCAACGGCTCCGTATCCATATGCTGTGTCTTTAAAATGCTGTCATGTTGGCTTCTGGGCTCCAGGTCTGTTAGTTGACAGCATATTATGATTTAATTCCAGTTATCTGAAAAACCGCACCGTTGCAATAGCTGACGCAGAATTTAAGCTCGTCTGGTCATTGTTCTCTTTCTCGAGGTTTTTAGAATTACACTTGATGCCTAAGTGCAGAACCGGTTTACATTTCAGGCAAGGTTATTTTTCCTCTTTGAATGACAGCGAGTATTTTGTGTGCACGTACGCAAGTGGGACACGAAAATACGAAGATATCTGCCGCACAGTTTTGACTTTGCTTTTTAATTGATATTTGGAGGATATAAAGCAAGCGACTGCCGTATGACAATGAAATGGACCAACTTTCCCAGCTGGATGTCATATTTTACAAAGCGTGTAACCAGAGAAACTGTGAATTATGTAAACTGCTAAATAGGATTCTGGGTGTAACTTATTACCGTGCTGGCTGGAAGATTCTGCTTGTTACTTACTCGTGCTTTCTGAAGCAGCGTTATTCTGGCTGCTTTCAGAAGTGCTAAACTTTGTTACTGGGGGGAAAAAAAATTAAAAAATTGCAGGAGCAAGTGTCGTACTTCTGGTTTCCTGTGGGCAAGGAGGATTTGGAAGGCTGGAAGTGAGTAGCATTGAGTACTGCTCGTGAAGAGTTGACTGCGGTGCTGTGCATGCGTCTGTGCCGCTGCCTCCAGGTAGGGACCGGGACGGCGTGGATTGCAGGATAGGTCCTGGCAGGACGGATGCTGTTGTCTGGGTGCATTGGGATGAGCGTTCAGGCGGACAGCTTGGGGTGGTGGTTTTGTTTTCTGGTCTGTGTTCCTTCACCTAGGAATGTTTTCTTTGCTTGTCGGTTGTGTCCCTTTGTGTTTTTGTGCCTGTCTTTTTCTATTAAACTGAATCGTGTCATTTACTTTTACATACAGCTCCTGAAATAGCCCTTTCCTGACACCATGCATTTGTTTTGGTGCATAAGCACAATGCAGCTTTACTAAAACACACATTTTAAATTCTGTCCTCAACATAAAACTTGCTACTTCTTTGTTAGTTTTTTTTTTTCTGCTCTTCAACCTTGCTGCTTTTTCCTCGGCATCTGCTGTTCCTGCTCTGCATTCTGGATTTGGTGTTGGACCATGTGCAGCACATTGTTCCCTACCGACCACAGCAAAGGGCTTTGTGGAGGCTGCCAAGCTTTCTGCATAGGATTCAGGGTGTGTCAGGTTGTATCTACGTGAGGGTGTGCGATTTGCTTTGGTTTTAGGAGGAAAGACTCTTTGGAAGGAGCAGATTTGGAGAAGAGCTTTGCTCTTGTGCTAAAAATCGTGTTGCTCCAGGATGCATTAGATTGTGCTTGTACAAAAACTTGCTGCTTGGAGCAGGTAACTGGAGTCACAGTAGGTGTGAGTTTGGCATTGGTGGGAGGTTTGCACGTCAGGAAAATGTTCACATCCGTATGTTGTTGGGCCTTTTTGTTAAGGTGAGGCAATATTAGCTGCTGTGTTTCTTATTCAGAGGCACCTTGTGATTCAGGGCTACATCTTGAATGAAGAACAGTCCAGGAAGACTGTGTCAAGAGAGGCAGGACGTGATGTTGAACTCATCAGGCCTGCTGTTTGGATTTTAACGTTAACTGATGTGTCAGGCCTGATGAAACATCTTGAGCTGCTTCTCCTGTTCACCTTGATCTCAATTACAGCCCAGGCCACAGGCAAACTTGTGGCAATAGGCAGCGGGATCAGGCTCGGAGGCCAGGATCCTCTCTGCTGTGTCTGGGTGCAGGCACAGACCATGGGACTTGCTGGGTTTCCACCTGCAGGCAGAGGAAAGTCTGTCTGTCTCTTCATTACATACAACGCACGCTTGTCCCTTCATTAACTGGAGGGGACAGAAGCTGGTAAGATGAGTGGTGCTTTAAATATTAGACTTTTGAAGTAAATACTTGAGTTTTAAAAGAAATCATTCCGTGTTTCTTCCCCTTTTTCATTTCTGGATCATTCTATGATTGTGTGGTTCTTCTTTTTTTCATGCTTTTTGAGTCTTTCAGAGCTGTGCAGTGGCAGAGATGACAGTTCTGTCCTCTGCAAACCTTTCCAGAGTTTCTTTCTAGGACATTGTTCCCCACACTTTTGTGTGTGAACATTGTGCAGGGTGAAGGAAGCGGCTGGGAGAGGCAGCAGCGCGGCTGGGAGAGGCAGCCTTGCTCTTGCCTTGACCTCAGTGGCTGGCAAACCTCCTCTTTCCTCAAGAGCTGGACAGAGACTTTCTTGCTTTTGCAGCTAGGAAAAGACACACTCTTTGAAAATCCCATTGAATAAACAGGAAAACACCAAGAGCTAGAAAACACCTGCATTATCCCCTCTTACGACACCTTCCCAACTTCTTGGCAGATTTTTTTCCCCTGTACTTGACACTGGTGAGGCCGTACCTAGAATCCTGTGTTCAGTTTTGGGCCTGTCTCTACAAGAAGGACATTGAGGGGCTGTAGCGTGGCCAGAGAAGGGCAACGAAGCTGATGAAGGGTCTGGAGCACAGGAATTATAAGGAGCAGCTGAGGGAGCTGGGGTTGTTTAGTTTGGAGAAGAGGAGACTGAGGGGGGACCTTGTTGCCCTTTACAACTCCCTGAAGAGAGGGTGTAGCAAGATGGGGGCTGGTCTCTTCTCCCTCATGAGTAGTGATAGGAGAAGGGGTAATGCCCTCAAGTTGTGCCAGGGGAGGTTTAGGTTGGATATCAGGAGGAATTTCTTTGCTGTAAGGGTTGTCAAGCACTGGAAGGGGCTGCCCAGAGAGGTGGTGGAGTCACCATCTCTGGAGATTCTTTGCTGTAAGGGTTGTCAAGGACTGGAAGGGGCTGCCCAGAGAGGTGGTGGAGTCACCATCTCTGGAGATGTTGTGCTTAGGGACATGGTCTAGTGGTGGATTTAGGGCTGGATCAGTGGTTGGAGTCTGATCTTAAAGGTCTTTTCCAACCAAAGCCATTCTGTGATTCTACGGTTCAGGTGCATGCTTCCAGAAAGTTTCAAGTTTCAACTAATTGGTATTTTCCTAGATAAAACCTTACTCAAATCGTGTCTGATCAGCCTATGGAGTGGGCCTGTTAGGTACAGTACATTGAGAACTGCTCTTTCCCATAACCTGGATGGTTTTGGGGGCGAAAAGGAGTGTGGTTGAGGTGCTGAGTCCCCAGAGCCTCGTGGGGCTGCATGTCATGACCTTCCCACAGGAAGCTCCATTGCGGCGTGGAGATCGAGTGCACCGGGCACAGGTGTTCGTGGCTCTGTGTGTGTCCCCTCCTCAGCCTTCAGTCTTGTTTTGAGCTGCAAGGTCTGCAGAGCTGGGCCAGAATGAAGAGAGGAGACTGGTTGATATTGCTGGATGGGGAAGGTCTTACAGAAATGGCAAATCTTGCATCAAAACTTTGCGAATCTAAAAGTGTGTAGACAACTAATCCTTCCCTACCCGTCCCAGAAATCCTTTATTTTTACTTAAAATGCAACTTTTTCCTGTTATTCCAGCTATCTCCTGTTACAATTCTATGATTTTTCACTCCCATCCATACCGAAATCTCAGTTTAATAAAATAGCCTTTAGGCAATGTGGCAATATGCCTAAAGTATTTGAAAATGCCGGCATTTAAAAATTGGTGTTGAAAGTTCGGTTCACCTGTCAGTATCCAGGCAGTGATGTAGCAATGCAATGCAAAACTATCAGGCTTAGCGAGAAGCTATTAAAAATGCAACAAAACTGAATTTTTAGTTGCTGTGGTGTTTTGGTGAGTCGGATGTGTGCTGTGTGGTTATTTCATGTGCATAAGCACCTTAGTGAAGAAAAGAAATGTAATGGTTCCTCATTTTCTTAACTCTCTAATCTGTTGGGCTGAAAACTGGAAAAATTTATACACTTCAGTGCTCTGCATTCAAGATCTGCTTTTAAAAGCTGAAGGTAGGAATTTTTTAGAAATCAATTTACTAATTTCCAAGAGGTTCCCAATCCCAAATATCCCGTTTTTGTAAGGTTTTGTGAAGCTTTTCCTTTTATCATAGCTGATCTTTGTGCTCTATATGTGATTTGTCAGTTACGGGAAAGAATCACCAACATAATTCTCGACAAACTCCAGTAATACTTCTGCCTTTCGTAAAATAATGCAGACAGCTTAAAAACACTGCATCTCTTCTTTAAAGGCTCCATAATATTTTCAGCTTTCATACAGCAGGTAACCAGTGCTCAGCCTCGTCTCAGGCCCTTTTTAAATACGTGGTTCTGCTACGTGACTCCCTTGCTGGCCGTGAGGATATTCAGTAATCTCATTTTGTAGCAGAAAGTCTTTTTTTCTGCCTTGCAGTCCTCATGCAACCTCCCGCTTTCAGGTTGAATTTTAAGTCCGAGTGATTTTTTTTTTTTTGGTCACTTGTTTCCAGCATTTGGTCTGTACCAAAATTCAGCCTTTTCAGCTCTTCCAAATTTCTTCGCCAAGCTGCGTTCAGCAGTGAGTTCAGCTCCGCTTTTCTGTATTAGTTAACCTTTTACCCTATAAATATTCGTTGATGGAAATTTCTCTCAGTTGGCTTAGGTTTGCGAGGCTGATAACGAAACCCCGCTGCCGGCGTGCCGAGGAAAGCATTAAACCACAGCTGCACTCCTTAGTACTCCTGCCTTTACCTGCCCGTATCGCATACCATTACACTTGATTTATCCCATGTAACGTGATCCTTATACAAAGCCAAGCTTGGTTGTCGTAAGACCTTCCATTTTCATGCCTTTCTTATCTCTTTTCCAGCTGCATTTTCACCAGTTCAACAAATAGGCTCCGATGCAAAACTTTCAAAGTAAAAGGAGCCAGGACTAAATTTAGGCACCTTGGGTTTGGATGGGACTCAGAGGAATGAATGAGGGGTTTTTTTTTGTTGTTGGATTTAAAAAAAAATATTTTATTTTATTCCTCCTCCCTTTCAGCCTCGTGTTTTCTGATTTCTTTTATCTCAAGATGGCTTTTGGAGGAACGCAGGAGGTAATTTTACATTTCCATGAAGCCAAGTACTGAAAATCCAAAGTAGTCTGGGCAAAATATGCACAATCCTTCCATAGTAAGTCCCACTAGGACACCTTCTTCTTCTTCTGACTTTGACATAAAACAGCTCTTAGTGCTAAGCTTTGCATTGGGTCACGTTTCCAGTGCGTTAAGCAAAGAAAGCTTTCATTTATATCTCCTGCAAATTAAAACAGTCAAAGGCCTTGGAGCAAGATAAAACAGGACGCAAAATTGGAAAGTGCTGCTAAGTTCAGGTCATTAAAAATAATGTCATGCCTTTAGAAGTCTTTAAATTGATTGGAAAATGCAAGATTTCTGTGAAATAACAAACCCTAGAAACCTGACCAGATACATATTTCATTGTCTTAAGAATCGTGAATCCCCAGGATACTCTTGTTTTATGTTCGTGGTTTGTTTTGTTTGTAGCCAAATGGAGTGAAAGCTTTGTCCATTTTTTGAAAGTGAAACCTGAGGATCCCCTGTGATCTAATGGGTTGTACTCTTTCAGTTCTGATTTTAATTTGTACTGATTTTTTTGGATGTGTCAAAAACAAAACTTGCAGCCAGAATATGAGTGTCCTTGTCAACATTTCAGTAAGCAGAGGTCAAACCGGAACATGAGAACATAACTTACATATTCATCGTTGCATAAATTGTCCCAAAAGGAGGTCTTTTTATTACACACTGTCCATTTGCGTGCTTAGTTAATGGTTTAGTGGGCACCATGAAGATGTCAGCTGTGCATTTATTTTATTTTGCATAAGCCTACATACTTTTTCAGACAAGAGTATTAGTGTAATCTCTTTCTGCATGATAAGGACATGGGTTCAATGCCTAAAAGAAGGGATGGTAGCATCATTTATCTGTTAGAAGGGAAGAAATCCTTGAAATATTCCATTCAGCTGTGCAGATAAACTGACCAGAAATTCAAACAGTCCTCAAAACACAGATGCAACTTTCCTGAATCACCTGTAAGCCTATAAAATCACCTTCCTCCAAAAAAAGCCAAATCTGGCAGAAAAGAGAAAGTTAATATATATGAGAAGAGATTGGGAGGTATTAGAAAAGATGAAGTAACTATGAACAGTTACTGTACTGAAGATAAGACCGTTTTTTCACATTATGGAGAAAGGAGATGGGGCAGGAAAATCATGTGAAAGCTAATGTAAAATGAATCGGGCCAACACCTGAGAAGAGGTGACGGAGTTACAGGGAAGACAAAACGTCAGGGGTGCAACAAAACCCCCACCTGATTGCCAGTGAAAGCAAAGCCTGCCGCTTGCTTTCCCCGTTTTCACTAGGACGGGCTTTAACAAAATGGCCGCCATGTCCCTGCAGAGGCGGCAGGCCCCGGCCGCGCCACAGCACTTGAGCCCCACAGAGCGTGGGGTGATCTGTTGCTCTGGGGGCAACAAAAATCAATCCAGGAGGCAGCAGGTAACTACTGAGGGACACAGGGTCTCTGCCAAAGCCCTGCGTGGGTCAAATCCAAATGTGCTTGTAGGAAACAAGAGTCAAAATCAGAGCAAGGGCAGTGACAGAGCCCTGGGATGGGTTTGTCCTTGGGAAGCTCTGAATTGGGGATCTGCTGCCCTGTGATGATGTCTCCTCCCCTCCAACCTATTGCCAAAGGGAACCGCGATTTTTAGGAATGCTTTGAATTGCAGCCAGGTAATTACCTTCAGGGAATGTTCATTTTGCTGAATGTTCAGCTATAAAGAGTGAGTGAGGAAGAAGAGGGGAGAAAAAAGCTACAACTTTAATAGCACGATAAACAGCCATCTCAATTTGGAAGCCTTGTAAAGGAAGCTCTAGGTGTGATCTTCAGGGAAATACTCCATTTCTGTAAGTGCTAATCCTAGGAGGATGCTTTGCCTTTGGTGGATATACCCGATGTCCACATAAGGGACCCAGCACATTGAGTTCCGTTCCTGAATTACCTGAAATTAGCTTTGAGTCGGCTTCACATGAGCCAGCACTGTGCCCACGTGGCCAGAAAAGCCAATGGCATCTTGGCCTGTATTAAAAACAGTGTGACCAGCAGGTCCAGGGAGGTGATCATCCCCCTGTACTCAGCACTGGTGAGGCCGCACCTCGAGTGCTGTGTTCAGTTCTAGGCCCCTCACTATAAGAAGGATGTTGAGATTGTGGAGCGTGTTCAGAGAAGAGCCACAAGGATGGGGAGGGCTCTGGAGAACAAGCCTGATGAGGAGCGGCTGAGGGAACTGGGCTTGTTTAGCCTGGAGAAGAGAAGGCTGAGGGGAGACCTCATCACCACCTCCAACTGCCTCAAGGGAGGTTGTAGAGAGGTGGGTGCTGGTCTCTTCTCCCAGGTGATGGGGGATAGAACAAGGGGAAACGGCACCAAGCTGTGCCAAGGGAGGTTCAGGTTAGAGCTAAGGAGGAAGTTCTTTACTGAGAGGGTCGTCAGAAGCTGGAGCATGCTGCCCAGGGAGGTGGTGGAGTCACCATCCCTGGACGTGTTTAAAGAGCGGGTAGACGAGGTACTTAGGGATATGGTTTAGGGGGTAGACAGGAGCGGTTGGACGTGATGATCTCAGAGGTCTTTTCCAACCGAGCCATTCTGTGATTCTGTGATTCTACTGTAACAGTGCTGAGTGTCAGGTCATTGCTTGTGACTTTTCAAGAATCAAAAATTAGCATCTCTGCTGAAGAGGTTGTTTCCTCAAGCTGACTTTCGGATTTACTTTTATTTTTTTCACTTCTATTAATTTGTTTCCTGCATTCCATTAAAAATGGCATTTACAGGTCAAGGAGCATTAAAATGATTTCATTTGCAAACAAAAAGAAAAACCCTCCCAAAAACAGCAACAGCAAAAACCTCTCTGGCTTTGTTGATTGTGCACTTTACCAAAGATTTACATTTTTCACATCTGTTGACTTCTCATTATAGTTTTCTTCTTGCATGTGAAATTGATACAGCGAGAGAAACATCCTCCCAATGGCTGGGGTAGGGAAGCTTAATAATAGCTCTGATTATTTTTTTCGAAAAGAATACTACAACAGCCTTTATTTTTTATGATGTCACAACCACTGGAGAGTGTGACATTATCACATTAACTGCTAATGTATAAATGCAACACTAATGTACTAGAATTAAAACATCATATAATGACCTTCCCTTGGTTCAGCCATTAAAAGTACATTAATACTCTTTCTTGCAAATTGGACCTGACGCAGTTTATTCATCGATAACCGGTTTGTGGGTTTTGTATGAATATCAGTGTTTATTTTCTGGAAAATTATTCTGACTTTGTCTTTTGGCAAGTAAAAGCTGTCACCATCTTGGGTGTACTTTTATGGCCTTTATTTGATTTAGAAGAACAGTAGCCAGAACAAGGAAACTCGGTCTCCCTCCTCCTGGCTTATATTCAGGTACTTGTGTTGGCTAGTTTTATCCAGCATTGTGTGGTTCAACATACTTATTTGTAAAATTAGGATATTACCCATCTCACATGCAAATTGAGACTTAATTAACAGCTGTTTGTAACTGCTTTCACATCCTCCTAAGAATCGCTCTACGTGAGCGCAAAGCAGTTGTTGCTGGGAGATGAGAACAGCGTTGGAGTGAAGGCTTCACTGGAGATGGGCTGAGGGTTAGACAGGGGTTATTTTGGGTGAATTTTATTTTTTTTTTTAAATTTTTAAAAATTTATTTATATTTTTAAGCTATGGGACCTTTTAAAAACTCCCTGTTTTGAAGTAGATGGGACAGAAGATGGCAAAAGATATATCCCATATATATAATAAGTGCTACTTCCTGCAATCCCTCCTTCTCCATCCCCCATGCATCAAGGTTTTAAGGCTTTAAAAAGCAAGCTCGGAGCTGAACAAAAAGGCTGCTAGGCCAGCACTGGGCATGTCACAGCACACTTGAAGGTAACAGCTGTCAGGACACAGGAGATGAAAATGCAACCAAGTATAGAGGCTGCAGGAAAACTTGGCCTTGGGCATTTTGCTTTCACTTCAGTAGTGTTAACCCTTTGCACACCAGAAACCATTTTTAAAGTTGAGGGCACACAAAGGAGGAGAAAAAAACCTTTGTGAGTTGTTTCTGAGAATTGAAAATATGCAAGTAACTTGTAAATAGCTGCCGGGTCGCAGTTGTAAAGTACAGGCAGTGCTGTGTTTAGACAGCTCGGCTTTTATCTGATTGTGAGCCATGTGTTTTCTCATGTGGGAACTACCGCCGACCCAGTTTTAATCAGTTGCAATTTTGCTTTTACATCTAAATTAGAATAGCTTGGATTGAACAGGAAATGAAAAGAAATGCCTGATCAACAGTGTTTCTGTAAGGCAATAACTCTCTCCCTTTAGTTTCCATTTAGCATCTCCAGTCTGATATTCTTAATTTTACCCAGTTTCTACCAGGGCTACAACTCTAATGTATTTTACATCAGCCTCCTGATTGCAAAGTTAAATACACAGTTCATGAACTGTATGGGGAAGCCTCCCCGAAGACCTCGCTCTTTAAAACATGTGAGTACAAGTGCGACTCGGGAGATTGGCGACAAAGGATGGAAACTTTCAGCTGTGTTGTTGTCTCAAATCCACCTTGATTTGGGAGCAACCGAAACTGTTCCTTCCTGATGACTGTTTGGGGGCCTACGTGAAGGAGTCGGTGGTGTCAGTTACTGCAAGTAAGCAGATGCATATTTGGCACATGCCTCAGCAGAGACCGATGTACCTCCCAGCCAAGCCAAGGTACGTTAGCAGGACAGCACTTGATTTGTGGCTAGAATCCGATCTGTGACCCAGCAGAGCCTCCCTCCACCAAGCCTGTTGCTCCTGCTCTTTCCACCTGTATGAAATCCAGTGAAAACAAACCCAGCCCTATACAAGCATCTCCTGGTGTCTGTTTCCATGCTGCTTGTCTGAACCAAAGCCTAATGATCACAGCCCCTTCCTCAACATTTTGCCTCCCCCCATCGTATGCAGCCTTGATATGTCGAGCAGAAATGCCAAAGCTGAAACATGCGTTCAATCAGAAGATGGCTCTGGCCTGACCTACATAACAGTTCATTCATGAGATAATGTGACCTGGAGTCCTGGAGCTGGGAGGCAGTTGACGGAGCTGGGTTGGCCGCGTACACTGCAAACTCTCCAGTGGTTGAGGAATCATCTAAAATTAGGCACACGCTCTGCGTTATCGAGAACCTTTCAGATCCGGCTCTGTTTCGGTAATATTTCTTTTACAAGATGGGCGTATAATTTGTCACATTGTAATCCTTTACCGCTTAACTTTATTAGCGTGAAGTACTTAGGTATCAAATAAAATGAGCAATTAAGTGATTTATATTGAAGGTCTGCTCTCAGTTCAGGGCTTAGGTAGGCAGCCTCCCATGAAGCGGCGAGAGCACGCACGGTATTTACCGCTTCCTTCGGAAAGCTGCAAAATGGTGCTTTTTGCAGATGAACCTGGTTGTGCGTGTAAATCCCAACTGACTGTTACTGCGCCGCGAGTTCCTAGGTGTATTTCTATTAAGGTTTTTATTGTGTGTTTGTAGCGAACCACGGGGTGTTTTTCCTCGCTTTCGCCTACTGGATTTACAAAAGGCTGAACTCTTGCAGCATTCAGCTGCGAGGGGGGGGAGGAAAAAAGTTAACCAGCGAGCAAATGGTTTAAGCGTAACGATTAAGCGGCACTTTCAGTATTGCTAAGCCACAAAGGAAGCTCAGATAAAGGTTGTAGGTCGGAAAGAGACCTTCAGGAGCATGCTCGCAAAGTGAGGCGCTTCAAGAGAGGCTGCAGCTGTCACATCCAGATCTAAGGGGCTGTGAGGTATTTCAACGATTTTCTTCTGTCTTGTCTTCAAGATTCATTAAGGGAATAATGTGAAATTATCTGGTGTCCTCTAGGGCGTGAGTTCCTCTCTTGTTGTTGTTGTTTGTGTGGTGGGAGCGCTCTGCTCTCTGTCACACCGAGTCCTCAGCTCGTCTGGGGCGAAGCCGCCTCAGTGCTGCCTGACGCACGGCCTGAGGAGGAAGGGGGACATTTTGTACGGGGAGGCTGCGTGCTCTCCAAAACACATGTGGGGCACAGCACTATGGTTTCTGAGGTTTTTCTCCATCAGGAGGTGCATCTCGTGTTCTTTACCTGTGCATTTAAGAAGCAGGTTGTGTGCTATTTCCTCCCCTGTCTGTTCGGTGTGCTTGTTTGGTGTTTAACTCCGTGCTGGTCTTCTCTAGGGGAGGGTCAAGATTAATCAAAAAGCACAGGAGCTTGCTGTCAATCTGTCCGGCAGGAGGGTTTCTGAAAGCCTTTTGTGAGTTTCTAAGTTTGTTTTGGAGGTTTTTTCACTTTACTTTGTATAAGAACTGGTAAGGAAGTGACTACCTGGACAAGAGTAAAAAAGGCATTTAATTTAATCTTTGTAGGACTTGCAGTGCTTTCATAAAATGCATTTTTTTAATGCTCTGTACACATGGTTCGGCTTTGAGTGAAGAAATTGCTGGGCAGGCTGGCAGAGGGGAGCAGGAGAGAAACTTTTTGGGGGAAGTTTTTTGGTTGAGGTCGACTACTGTGGCTGCAAGCTGGGGCTGAAATTGCACAGGGCCCAATTAGTGCCTCTTCCCTTTGCTCTTGATTGGTTGCAGAGTCAGAGGTTTAATTAAGCAGAAACGGGGACGTAGAGTTAACGTTCATTATAACTAAAATCGAAACAGCTGTTTACCTTGCCGAAGCCTTGGGTGTTAACGGCCATAAATCTCACCCCGAGCAGAGCCCGGAGGAGCCATGCCCTGTAAAACGCGCCTTGCTGGGTATCCCGTTACATCACTTTACGAACTCGTTCTCACAACATTTGTTAATCATATTAATTAACACATGAGGGTATAATTCTTATTGTCTACAGAAATTGCTTCAATTAAAACTATTAACGCATTATCGTCATTGTTACGTTATTACAACTCGCTTTGTTACTCCTCAGAAACTACTCCAGCAAACCCGAGTGGTTGAGACTCGCATGAAATTGTCACAGCCGCACTTTTCCTCTTAACCAACAGATCGAGTCTCACTGTAAACTTCCTGAATTATCTCTGTTTCTGTGCTGGGGTTTCTACAGTGAGCAAAGACGTGAGAGCCATGACTGTCCCACCAGATGAGGCTAAAAAGACTTTGTCTTGATCAGCCTCTGCAGTGTGACCACTGTGCAGGAGCATATGGAAAGAGTAAGTGCTACAGAGGGGCACAAGACAGTAATAGATATAAATTGGCCATATTCATGCTGATTTTCTTTTTCCTTGGTCAGAGCTGTGATTTTTTTTTGGCCTGGCTGTCTTGTGGGCGAAATGCAAGCAAGAGGCATAACTGGCTTTAATATTGAACGTTGTTACGCTCAGAAACTTCTTACAGGCAAGACAAAATATGCCCTCTGTGTAAAAGGCGAAAATTTATTTTTAGTCTACTTGAAATCTTAATGGTCTATTCGAAGAATCTACTTATTAAGAGAAAAGAGAGAATACTGTTACAGGCAGGAGAGGAGGGAAGTTTCTATAATAACACATTTTAAATGAAAATACACACATTTCCAAGTATCTACCCCTGTCCTTGGTGTTTTGCTCACCCTTACTCCGTGAGTCATGATGCTGTTGGCATTTACTTTTGAAGCTGGCAAGCAACTATGGCAAGTTGTTGGGTACCAAGGGCTTCACTGGGGGGATATGTTGTTAGTGGGGGTTTCGTCTTCCTCTTTGCCATGAGGAACACGATGCTGATGCTCTGCTTCTGGCTGTTTTTGTTTCCTAACATGCTTCTACACCTTGCTCTTTCTTCACTGGGTTGCAGGACCACATTACCCCTGCATTCACTATGTACGCAATGTTTTACACGTGTTGGATGCTTGTGTTGGATGCTTGTGTTGGATGCTTGCTTTCTTACACCTGAAACCACAAGTTTGCATTTCTTGAGGCAGCTATAAGTGAATTTTCATAGCCCAGGGGTCTTGAGGGTCACTTTGTGCCCAGTCTGATACCAGCCCGTGCCCCTGCTCCTCTGCACCACATGTTGTGTCGCCTCTTGGAGGGCTCTGCCGTGGTACCACGGCTGCACTCGGTTATCTGGTGATCATAAAGACTTCATCCTGCGCAGCGTGTAACTACTTGTTACTGCTGTCTGTACAAAAATTACACTTAAACCACACCGTTATGCGAAGATAAGCAAAAGTGAAATGAATTAGGCGATAGCCACCTGGCCATTAGGAAAATTGCTGCTGCAGCTAAAGTAGCAAAGCTGAAGCTCGGGGCCGGGTAACACGAGTGTAAGCAAGCCTGACGTGCCTGGCTCCGGGGCCGTGCAGCCTCAGCACAAAGTCTGTGGGCTGTTATTGGCACCAGCAACGCTGCCTTTACTGGGCTACAGGGTTTGAATGGGATGAATGGGCTCATTATTTGGGTGTACCCATACTGGCTGGGGACCAAGCCTGGCGACGCGGCGCGTCCTTTCCAGTCTTAGGTTCCTCACAACACCTTAAACCGTTGAAATGCTTTGCCTTTACAGAGTGGATGTCTATTGGCATACTATTAGTAGACAAGTTGAACGGAAAATAAGAAAGTTGATCTAAACTGAGATAGATAATTGCTGTCATTAGTCTAAGCCATATGTATTCTATTCATCTTCATGGTATTGCTGTGAAAAAGCTGTTATCCTCCCTTACAGATAGGCAGTATTCACCTACAGTTGCCCTAGGATGCCTCTGTAGTCAATGGAAAGATATTGCTACCTCCATTTTAGTCCACCTGAAGTCTGAATTGCCCTCTAAAATGATTATTTCTCTTCACGGACTAAATAGGAAATCCTGCACACATAGATTTAATAAATCTGAGCCAAAGAGATTAGAGATTTGTCTGCAGCAGATGAGTTTCAGAGCCTGTGCTTTCACAGCTGTTACTGGTAACTAGCTTAGCTTAAATTTATTTCATACATGGACTGTATGGGTGGCTGCTGTAGTTTAGATCTTACTGCTATTACACCCCAAATGAGACATGTCCACAGGACGTCTATGGCTGAGTGTGGAATCCAATTCTCATATTTCAGATGAGAAGATGATGCTCATCAGTTCTCATCCATGTAACACGGTCAGTGGCACTGCTCAATTCTTTTCAGTTCGGCTGCCGCTCCAAACTGTTAAACCATCTGCTGGCAGCAGCCGAAAAGATGACAATACAGTAAATTACTAGAAAAAGTCAAGGTGCCTCACGTCTGCTCTCCACCAAACTGGAGCATCTTCCACGTGCTGATGTGGTGTTGAGTCCTGACATGGAGCTGTTGGAGCAGGTCGAGAGGAGGCGACAAAGATGATCAGGGGCTGGAGCACCTTCCCTATGAGAAGTAACTGAGAGACTTGGGGCTCTTCAGCCTGGAGAAGAGAAGGCTCCAGGGGGACCTTATTGTGCCCTTCCAGTTCCTGAAGGGGTCCTACAGGAAAGCTGGGGAGGGACTTTTTACAAGCGATAGAACGAGGGGGAATGGTTTTAACCTGGAAGAGGGGAGATTTAGACTGGATTTTAGGAAGAAATTCTTCACTGTGAGGGTGGTGAGACTGGCACAGGTTGCCCAGAGAAGCTGTGGATGCCCCCTCCCTGGCAGTGTTCAAGGCCAGGTTGGACGGGGCTTTGAGCAGCCTGGGCTGGTGGAGGTGTCCCTGCTCATGGCAGGGGTTGGACTGGATGAGCTTTAAGGTCCCTTCCAAGCCAAACCATGCTGTGATCCATGATTCAATAAGATGTCTGCTCTGATGTTCTTGCAAATTCAAATTATTTGCAACTGGGCCTACATCCCTGGCATCCATCCTCTGGTGAATTTTAGGCCTAAATAGGGAATAACAGTAGAGAAAGGTAGAAAACAAGGGCAGGAGAACAGATAAGTTTCTTAAAATACTGTAAGAAGTTCCTGGCCCAGGTATAGGCCTGGATCTACTCATTCGTCATTATGATTGATGAAGAAATACCTAATGATGGCAAGCAGAATTTTGCAAGACAGAAATAGAAACTGCTACCTCTTCAGAGCCGCATGGCTGCGTGTCCTGGAATTATGTTCTGCGTAATGTTTGAGTCAAATAACAGTTTGCTTAGCGGTATGGACGGCCTTGGTTAGTGCAAACAGGATGCAAGTGTATTCTAGATAAGCCCATGCAGCTCTGAAGGTGCTGGTAGGCAGACACCGTGGAGAAAATATACACATAATATTTACTTAAAACGTTCCGGAGCCTCCTTGGGTGTTATTAGTCTGTCAGGAAAATCTGCAAACACACACTTATCAAAGACTCACTGCAAAACACGAGGCAGTTCGTGAAGTCAAATACAGAGGGGTGGATGCCGTAGCAGAGCACAGTTAATGGTTGAGCTGTGACTTAACTTACATCCAAGTGCAAACATAATTAAATTAGAAGTCGTGAACCAGACGTAGGAGGTGTAACCTGCTTGGGATGCAAAGATGAACCTGGGTCCCGTCCTGCTGCTTCGGTCTCCTGGAGTAAAACTGCAGGAGGCAAGTCCAGAGCTGAATCCAGGTTAAAAGGTGTGAACCAGCCTGGCGGTGTCCACAGTGTTCTGCTCGTTCTTGGGATACAAAACGGTGGCATCTAAGACAAAAGACTTCTGGAACGCAGGGCTGGTGGAGGATGGTGTGGCACTGAGTCCTTACATTAACTAAACAGTGTAAGTTGATTTTCTGTTTGTTCAAGTCTAAAAATCTTCCTCTGAAGACATGATTTCTTCAAGCATAATAACTGATTTCTTCGTTCTTAATTTCTCTGGTGTAGATGGGCCTGGCAGCTCACTATGCTGGGAACAGGTGAGGGAGGAGCACTCAGCCAGATCCCTCCATTGCAGATCTCCTGTGATTTGAACCCAGCTCAGTGAAATTCCAAGTATAATAATAAGAAGTGTAAATACCTGACTACTCCGGTAGCCATCACAGTATAATAAATGAACTGGATTTGATCCTGGAGAGCATCTTGCAGACTCTATTCCTATGAGTCCTGCCTGGATGAGCCCTGAGGGATTTCTCCTATGAGCTGCTGTGTTTTCACAGAATCACAGAATC
>NW_010188028.1:1671-2728 GCF_000695765.1 Mesitornis unicolor | reverse complement strand
CAGGTCCCTTCCTACATGGCACAGCTTGGTGTGGAGCTGCACCGCGCAGTGCTTTGCTGCCAGGTCCGGTGTTGCACAGCGCTGCTTGACCTGGAATTGCACAGCACGGCGTTGCAAAACGCTGAGCTGCTGGGCCCCATACTGCATTGCACTGGAAGCTGGATTGTGCTGCACTACTTTTCTCAGTCCCATATTGCATTGAGCTGCCTTGCCCTGCTTCACGTCCTGTCACCTGCTCTGCTATCGTGCTGCTGGCTGTACCGTGCTGTGCTGAGTGGTAGAGCCTGACCCCGGATTGCATTGCCCAGTCCTGTGCTGCTGCTGAATTTGCCTTGCACTGCCCTGCAGCGTGCCCTGGGACGGCACAGCTCTGCTGCTCGCTGCCCAGCCCTGCCCGCCGCTGTCCAACCCCACGCTGCCCGGGGTTGCTGCTGTCAGCTTGCGTTGTCCCATCGTGCCTGGTCCCCGGGTCTTTGCTGTATCTTGTGCCGCTCAGCCCTGCCCACGTGTTCCTGGTCCCGTATGGGGTCACGCTGCTCAGCCTCCTGCCTGCTGCACCTCCTCGGGCCCTGTTGCATGTTATAGCCTCCGCCAGCCCAGTCTCATCGTGCATGAAGCCCGTCCCCTGCAGACCCCTCGCAGGGCCCTGCCTGCCATGCCCAGCTCCCTCTGTGCTACCTCAGAGCAGCCATCAGCCCCAGAGACCCGGTGCTGTACAGTTCTCGGGGGCCAAATCTTGTCCTGGGCCACAGGCAGCCCAGAGGGTGCCCAGGATGAGGGCACAGGCAGGCAGGGGGTCCCAGAGTGGTGGCTTGGACAGGTAAAGAGTATTCACGGGTGGGGGGGCAATGAACAGGCATGAGGGTCCCCAGGGTGGTGGGGATGTGGAGGGGTTCCCAAGGTGGTAGAGCACACGTGGCCCCGGGGGTGTCTGGGGTGTGACGCACAGGCACCCATGGGGGAAAGGTTGGCACAGGGAAATGTTGCCCCCCCTTGCCCCATGATGGCCATGGGAAGGGGAGCAGCCACTGTCCCTTGTCCCTGGGACAGAGCGCTG
>NW_010188028.1:0-1562 GCF_000695765.1 Mesitornis unicolor | reverse complement strand
GGGGGGGCCAGCCTCTCGGGGCTATTGTCGCCGGGGGAGGAGGCCTGAAAGGGGGATTGTTCTCTCTCTGGGTTGCTGGGTATGTTGGTATTTTTGGTCATTAAACAGCTCTGATTTGGGGGGGTCGCGACCCTGGCAGGCCCTGAATAGCTATTGTCCCTTTTCTTCCCCTGCTGAATGGGAGGCCGGCTGGCCGTGCCGGGCTTGGGGGATGTACGGCATTCCCACACCGCTGCCCAGGGACCGCCAGATGCTGCCTGCAGCCTCTATTGCCCTCCCTGCCTCACGCCAGATTAGGATAAATCACCGCCCCGCTCCCCTCCAGCCCTGCTTTGTGCACCAGCGCCGGCAGCTTTTCTCCCCCGGGTGCCCCTTTGCAGGGTGGGGACGAGTGGCCTGGCTTGCCCTGGGGTGCAGCTACACCCCCTTCTCCATAGCAGGGTGCTAATAAACAGCTTTTCCCTTTTAGCCTACTTTTTCATGGGAAGTGGTCCTTTGTGGAGACCAACGCTGGCAGCTGCTCCCAGCAGAGAGGTGGGGGTGAAAAGGGACTGAAATTCCTGCAGGCTTTGCAGGACACGTGGTGAAAAGCCGAAGAAGCAGGCTTAGTATTTCTTCTCTTTGAGCTTTCTTGTTCCCGCTGCTGGCAGCGGGGCCAAGCTGTGGGGTTTTGCAGAGGAGTGTGGAGGCAACGATGCTCTGGGCTTGCCCCACTGTTAGCCAGACAGCTCTGGGTGCTGGCAGCACGCTCAGGATGGGACCACGAGGCTGAGCCCAGCCACACTCGGTATGCCCTGCTGTGCCATGAAACATCCAGAGAGGAACACTTTCTCCTTGTTGTAGGAGTTTCCAAAGTTTGCGTCTGTGTTTTGAATGTGTCCTACTTGACTGGGAGCGAAAAAAGTCATAAAAAAAAAAAAAAAAAAAAGCCACAAAGCCTTTACTCCCTCATCCCACTCTTAATGCTTGCTGGTGGGGGAGCAGGAACAGGAGCCAGGCACGGGCCCCCACTCTAACTCCTGTGGTTGGCCTCTCAGGGATTTTCCCTGTGCTATGGGCTGGGTTTTGTCACGGGCCAGTTTGAGAGGTGCAGACGGTGGGGCTGGTGCAAACCCTGCGTACGTGGGTGCCTGCACATGTCCCTGCTGCAGGGCTCGGAGCTGTCCCTTACATCTTTAATTGCCCTGTCCCCGTACAGAGCTGAGGGGCAGGCAGGGCTGTGGGGGACACGGGAACCTGGTGCCTGCGTGCCTGGCTTCACCGGGCTCCCCTGGAGCTGGGGTGGCCAAGCTTGTGGCTCTGCATTTCCCCCCATCAGGGCTGAGCACACTGGGGCTGGGAGAGCGGCTGCTACCACAGACCAAGGGGGGTGAAATTGCCTTTCCCTCACCCTGGTCGCACTGGGGGTGCACCCCAGCGCCGTGTACACAGCCCAGAGGCTCCCTGGCCCTTTGGGTGTGCGGGCAGCAGGATGGTTCGCAGGCAGTGGCCTGGGGAAACTGAGGCACAGCAGTCCCCTGGCAGGGCGCGGACAGCAGCTGAGCCAGAAGCGTCCTGTCCCC
>NW_010188027.1:0-455 GCF_000695765.1 Mesitornis unicolor | reverse complement strand
GAAAAAAAACCAACCAACATTAGGTGTTTTTATCTTTTAAAAACTAACAAGTGGTAGGTGTCATTAATGAGTACTTATTTAGCTTCAATAGGCTGTTAAAATAATAATAATAATAAAAAATGTTTCCCTACTAATCCTGGTATGGAGTGTGTGGACATCAATCTCCTTTATGGTTAGGTGCTAAATCAAGCCCCATTACTGTGTTAAATTAGATATTGCATGATTCTGTGTTTGCTCTGGGGACTTCATTATCTGCTGTTTTCAGTTTGGAACTGGGTTACAGAAGTTCCTGGGCTTTAATGCTAATTCTTTCCTTTCATCCTATTTAGATGTTGTCTTCATCTTCTCGAAGATAGGTATTCATGTCCTCATACCCCCCCTCACAAGTTTTTAGTCCCAATTACATTTGTAAAGGACTTCACCAAGAGAACTGTCATTAATGTTCATTATTTCCT
>NW_010188026.1:0-15619 GCF_000695765.1 Mesitornis unicolor | reverse complement strand
CATTGACCACGACTCTCTGGCTTCTTTCTTTTATCACGTGCTAACACATTGAACAAGATACAATTTCTTCTTCCTCATCTTATATAGGTACACACACACAAAAATACACTAAAAATCACGGACTTACCTTCACATTTTAATCCTTGTCGTACCAAGCCCCAAAGCATCTCTCCACAGTAGTCACAAAACGTAGGAGCCTTGTAGGAATGCACATAAAGTGCATGAGGGCGAATCTGGAAATCTTCAACTGTAGCCAGAGCTTTTAAAAAAATTGCAGTAAGTTATGGTTCTTGCCACAGGATCAACAGAGATTTATGGAAAGAATATGGTGTTTATAAAATGGTAGACTCAAAGAACACAAAGGAGCTGTTTAGACATCAGCATTTTACTGTATACGATTTAAATATGCATTTAGAAGATTACAGTTTTCAGTAAGTTTTTTTTATTAAAAAAAATCCACTGAATTCCGTAGGCTAATGGCCACAACTAATCAACAGTATGAGTCACAGTGTTAAAAACCTCACTAAGCTGAGAATGCAAATAAAACAAGCTTTCCTAAAATCAATGTAATGTAAACATTTGAAAGAGCAACTTAATCTACGAGCTGTTTTGTAACATGTCTTCAAAATGTAAAGATTTCTGGTGGTCTGTTTATAAGAAAACTGCCAGAGACTGTGAAGAAGAGGCACACAAGACAAATTTTCCAAATACGCAATTCACCAGAAGCAATGAAAAGCTCAAACCGAAATAATCGACTACTGAACATTGTAAATACATCTAGAACTGAAATGCAGCCAAGGAACTCAGCCTTATGACTCTGAAAGTTATACTTAATTGATCCAATTTACAAATCTAATCCTATAACAGCCAAATTATCTCTTTCTAGAAAAAAAAAAAAACTTCAGTTGGGCACTTGGTCCTCAAAGTCTCAAAGGACTTCTTGATATCAGTCCAGCTTGTATTTGCAACTGCAGCTGGCTTTTGGTTGCAGACAGGGTATTGATGAAATTCAATTCAAATCAGTTAGGATCTGAGGGGGTTTTTCTGTCCTCATTATTGAAGAGTACTATAGGTTAATGACCATCTCTCTTAAGACTTTATCATTTAAAAGAAGTTGTTTTCAAACACTACAATAACCCTTAAGACCGTCCTCATAGGTGTGATTCAGCAACTACATCTACATGAAGCCTTGCAGCAATATAAACCATCAGTGGCAAAAGCTACGGAACTAAAAGACAGAAGTAAGCTAGAAGAGCAAATCCTGAATCCTACCTCCATTTCAGCTTCAATAATTATAATAATAAACATATTATAATTATAAATTCATATTCTTCTAATTCAGATTTATTTATAATAATAAACCTGAAGAAGATTAAAACATGACAATGAAACAATAACAAAACTCAGTACTGAAGTTTAAGTACCACTTGGACTTCCTTGGAAACCTCTACCCAAAACCAGTGACCCAGTGTGAGACTTAAAAGAGCTCAAGGCAAGCATGATATTAATGTTCTATAAAGTCCTATTTTCTTTTAATCTACTGAATAAAGCGCTGTTCCACTGTTACAACAATACCTACCAGAAAGTACAACCTCAACAAGATCTCCCTCATGTATCTCTTCTGCTGATGTAATCCGCTGCAAAATATTATCCGAGTTCAGGTCATGACGAAAGAGGAGAATTTTGTCATACATGCCAAAGAAACCACACTCTGGGAACTGCAATAGAAAGCAAACTCTAAATTAACACATGCTTTTATCCATAAGTATTTTTAACAACAGCTACAGATCTTGAATGTTTTAAGTATTCTATGGAAACTAAATTGATCTGCTTATTTTTGAGGAATAGAAGCATTTTCTGAACTGAAACGCAGCATAAAAAAGAAAAGAAAAAACCAAACAGCACACCAAACACCACTCATCAATACCAACTTCTTCCCTGTTTCACCCCCATCAACAGTGACACTTTTTTTTAAACCTGAAAAGAAAAACTGTTTGGGTTTTTAATCTCTCCGACCTGCATAATCAGTCTGGCACTTGAAAGCCAACACAGATCTTCCTAACTGCGATATCACCACCTGTAACCCTTAGTTCACAGACATTCTGTGAGAGTAAAAGCCTGAGTAAAACTCCTTAAAATTAAAAGCTTTAACAGTCAGTTCGCAGAGAAAAAGAGCAGGAATAGACCCTGCAGAGGAATGAGTACCAATCAACCAGCTCCGTTGGCCTTTCTGCTTAAACTAGAATTCAAACTCGAGGTGAGAACACACACAGAAGTGCTCCACAGAAGGAAACAGGAAAAACATGAAAAAGCACACAAAAAACTTTCAGTTAATTAGGTAACAGACTACAGTTTGGTAATTTAGATCTTGCACGGTCAATAAGTAATGGGGTCTATCTAAACTGCATGAAGTTTGTGGTATATTAATTGTCCTTAACTAAAGCAGCCAAAGACTTGTTACTACCAAATCAAAGAAATAACGAAGGTATCCGTCACACCCATTGTTTACACACTCCCTTCCCACTCAGAGTGAAAATAATTTCCGCTTTTCGGCAGCAATTTTATCTAAAATATTAAGTTGGCCTACTGTGTTTTGGTGTGCACACCCTACATATTTACATTACACGTGATACTGAAGAATTCCCATGCTCTTGAAAGCATACTATCTACTTGGACAGTCAGAAAAGAGGCAGAATTTGTGCCAGTTAACCTACATAAAAGCAAAAAATGGACTTGACAAAATGATACAGACATTAGTAGAGATTTAATCCAAAAAACTGATTTACTGGGCTAATGCCAAAGCAGCAGACTGCTTCCTCTGTCTCTCAGCTTTAAGCTCTAACTCAAAATTCCACTGTGCTTCAATTAACAAGAAAACAAGTGATATGTACATTTTTCAATAAGTGCTGTGAGGTTTTATTCCTTGATACTATATATGCTGTTTAGCCAGGTATCACATCTTAATGCTAGTATCAACAAGAAGCAGCTACCACATCAATGTTACAATCCTCGAGATAACTCCTATTTATAGTATATCAACTGCATCATCAATGCTACTGAAAAACTTAATCTCAATGAAAGGGAAAAAAAAAAATCAGTGTGAATATGGTATCTATCTGCCTCCAGATAAATATGACACATTTAATAATGCTGCTATTAATTTCTGCTGCTGGAAGGGACAACTGATTCAGAGAATCAGTGTGAACTATTGTCTCTTTGTATTAAGTTCACAGAACCACCTACAAATCACAGGTTTTAAGGAACCTCAAAGATATTTCACAGGTTTAAGCCTCCTTCTTTCGGTAAAGATAAGTTGTTTCTCTTTTTTTTTTTTTCTCTCATTCTTTCAGACCATAAACCTATCGTGCAGCTGCCAGAACATCCCTACACATAATCCCCCACCCTGTTAAGCAGGTCACATAATCACATACCAAGCAGCACTTCTTTTAAATGCTATGACCATATGCATTCTGCATGTGCACCATTTACCCATTCTCATGTACAAATCCTGGATTTATTAAAATATTTTAAGTATATCACATTAGTTTTGGTGACTAAAAGCAATAGCTGACACAATAAACAAAAGTTACAGATGAATACTCAAATTTTCTTTGTGATAGTAATTGTAATCATTAAAAATATGAGAAATTTCATTCCTTCCAAAGCAGCATTAACATCAATTCCAAAGTTTGTAAATAATGGTTTAATGCCTACAATTAAGATTTGCTTTTCAACTAAATTCCAGACAAAGGCTACATTAATTTTTATGGAATAACAGTATTGTAAAAACCCCAAAATCATCTATTATAGATTGTTAGAACTGTTGGCACCAACATCCTCATTTGGTTCTACGTTTATTAAATTGACCTTTTAAGCTGTATATCATGAATGCTTATGATACTGCAGTGACACGTTTTACTGCCCACTTCTCTCAAAACAAGTACAGATACACATGGATGAAATGACTGTGAAAGGCTGTCTGGTTTTGTAACTGTAATATTTACCCTCATAAGAGACAATCCCTTTATTTACAAGCTTCAGCTTGATCAGCAGCTTCTAGACCAAGACACAGAATCACAAGCCCCAGTCTAACAAGACTAACAATAATCTGCACTAATGTTTACTGCAACAAGTCTACCGTTAAACACAGAGTCTGAAGATATATGTGACAGACTTCACCCAGGACACGTTTTTCCATGCACTGTGCATGCCTAATCTCCATTTCTGAAACAATAATTCCAAAAACTAAAAGCGTTACAATAGAAATAACCTGTTCATTGGTATGACAGAGTTGCAGTTGTTACAGGGTTTTCCTGAATCCAGGCGCATCACAGGAACCATCAGCCCACCAAAAGCCCATCTCCACATGCTAGAGGAGCACAGAGGCACAAGGGCAGGCGGGGAACCCAAATTACGGATGCCAAGGAAAAGATACTCTGTCTGGGCCCCTCTCAGGGCTGCTACAGGACAGCCTGAGCCCCAGTTTCCAGATGTAACACGCATCAAGATAAGTCAACACTAGACCACCTTTTGCACTGAGAGGGTTGCTGCCCAAAGGTATAGGACACATTGTAAGATACTGAGGAATTAGGATTGTACAAGACTTATTATGGGATGTTTATGGAAGGAACCAAAGGCAAGGAAAGAGGTGATTCAGGGAGGGGGAAACACAGGGTGGAAATAGAGATAAGAGGGATAA
Source organism: Mesitornis unicolor (assembly GCF_000695765.1). Taxonomy (NCBI): domain Eukaryota; kingdom Metazoa; phylum Chordata; class Aves; order Mesitornithiformes; family Mesitornithidae; genus Mesitornis; species Mesitornis unicolor. The sequence continues at coordinate 10,920 of NW_010188026.1, read as the reverse complement.
GAAGATAGAAAAGGCTGGTCACCTCTAAACAGGGGCTGGTCAGAACAATTGTCTGGCTGTGCCCTGTGCCTGAGCAGCACCATCTGTCTTATCTTTTCACTAAATTCAATTTCTTACTATTTTCTTGGATGATGGGTTCTCATTCTGAACACATGTGTGTGTATGAGGGCTCTGAGTGCCAGCAACTGTAGTCAGATCACAGCAGAGAGGACCCACATGTCTGTGGTGCCAGCAACTAGAGAGATCAGAGCAAGAGAAAACAACAGCCAACGACTGGAGCGGGGCTGCAGGCTCACTAGCTTGAATAACCAGTTGCCAGCAACTGGAAAGACCAAGATCCAGGGGCTCCTAGTGTGCAGAGAGTGCCTGAGCCCAGCTGCTGGAGACATCCACATTTTTTTCATGTGTTGTATGTCTATGTGTTCCCACTAACAGACCTTCATCCTGAACCACCAGAGAAGGGTACAGTAAGACACCATTGGTGCTGTCTGTGTTCACGAGTGCTCTGTGTGTTCACACACACATGTATTGTACACTCATATCCAAGTGTCTGTGCCTACTGGGAATACACATTCAGCCTTGCTACTGGTTGGAAACTGGTTGGGCACTGAGCTGCAGCAGCCTCACCTGTGCCAGGAGGATGTCAGATTCAACCATCCCTAACAAAACTTCAAGCTTCATGAACAAGTCCTGCCCTTTCCTTCCTGCCCCCCTACAACTCCTCTGTTATAAAAGGTGCCTCTCTGACCGCTCCTTTCCACACGTTCCAGCTCAATTACTCTTCTCTGCCCCCAGTACAGCCCTGTGCACCCAAGCAGTGGAACCTCTGGCTGGTTGCCCTCCACACGGCGGGCCCTGATGAGCTGCAGGTGGCCTGTCAGAGCCCATGTCTAAGGCATTTGGCCAGGCTGTGGTGGGGGGAGCTGTGCACGCAGCTTGGCTCCTTACAGACACGCTGCGCCCTGCTCTCTCTTCTCTCTTCTTCATTCGGGAATACAGCACTCCTTGCTAGCACCTTAGCCAGAAGGCTATGTGCAGACTGCTGGCCAAGAATAACCTCATCGATTAACAAGGTTTTTATTTTAAGCGGTATCTTTTAACAGAATTTTTACACAAAGCTTAAACTATGTTCAAGTTGTACACTAGGAAATTTTTCTCTCTTGTACTACAGCAAAGTACAGCTTTTATAGCCTTTCTTATTCTCAGTTACATGAAGCTGTTAAGGAAGAACACTATCCAGCTCCTTTGAAGTGTTAAGAGCTCATAATGTATACTTGAAAACAAAACTCAAAGCAGAATTTTTTAAAGCCTGTTTTATCTTACAGGATTATGAAGCTATTACTTTTGCCTGCATAAAAGCCCAAAGTATCTGCACAGTGACTCAGAACACATAAACTGCTAATCCCAGTATTACTATGTTTCCTAAAAGCAAAAAAGGAGACTATTCTCAGTGTTAACAGTTTCAAAAGAGCATCAAACTACAGGAAATCACTTGCAGGAAGTCTACGTACGTGGTAGACTCTGCCAAAATTAATCTCTGGTACACCAATATCATCATCTTACATAAAGAATGTATGCAATCCTTTGCACTCGGATGGTACTAGCATCAGTAACACTACTAGTGCATTACTGTGGTTACACTGAGAAAAACAACTGGTGTTATCTGGAATGCTTATACTGCAACTATTACAGTATGTCTAGTTTTAATTGATAGGGCATTACACCGTTCTTCGTACCCAGAAGAACTCAATAGACAGCAGCCAGTATTGCTACAGCAAAACATGACTGAGGCTTCTTTCTATTTTGGCAGTAACTGAAAAATCCCTCTACTTCAAGTTCCAGGACTTGCTTTACAAAGTTCTGGATCAGTCGCCAAAAATTCACACTAGGGAAAAGTGTAGGCGGATATTGTTTCAAGGTCCAGTATCTCATGACCCATCATAACTCAAAACAAATGCTTCAAACCACTGAAAGTTAATTCCAAAGTCTAATGATGCAAAACACCCATCACCTTGGAAAGTCTCTCTGTTCACTGAAATCACTGCTATCTGTTTTCCTGCATCCCTACCCAGCTATTCACTCCCACTCTTTAGAATCGTGTGCCAAATCACATTATCACACAGACAATTAGCTTCCAACATGTCGCATGAGATCTTACCCTCACCAGACGCCTCAGTACAGACATACTTGGACTACTGCTTGGCAAGGTTTTCCAGCAGACAAACCTGTGACTGTGCTGGAAATGGTAATCTGCCCCACATATACCAGCTCCATGCCCCCAGTACTTCCCAGTTCCCATCATCCCACAGGCACATTTGCTTCTCATGCCTCAACTCTTGTTACTCTGCTGTCTTACTTAGCTCATAGAAAGACAGCAGATGGCAAGTCAAGGCAGACCAACAGGAGGAAAAAAGATTTGAGCACAGCTGATGAATACAAAACACGATATGAATTAATTTTAGAGCCATTCAAAAAAAAAAAAAAAGCACCATGAACTATTACAAGCTTAACCTGGAGAAAAACCCAGAAGGATGGATGCAGAACTGTTACCTACTTATTACATCAAATTAAGTTGTTACTGCAAGAGTTGTAGAGGTCCATTTGTAATATGGATGGATTGTAATATGATCCTTTTAATATTACTTGACTTCTCAATATTTTATTAGTATAACATCTGTTAACACTTGAGAAACCATATTAATCTTCAAGTCAACACCTCTGTCACTATTTGGTTAGATAATTTCCTATTACCACGACAGTGTCTGAACCTTTGGAAGACAGGTTATATTCATTCCATATTTTGGTGGAGTTTTTTTGGGTATTTTTTGTAAAAAGTATTTTAAAGTAGCCACTTCTTTCCCCTTCAGCAGCCCTCACTGAAGAGCTAGCTATCCAAATTGCTTTAATTCTGCCCCATTAAAGTATGAGTTCTTAGGTATAAGAACAACACAAGTATACAGTTAATTGTAACTTGGTTAGAAAATTCTACAGATAGATTTGTGGGTTTTTCGCATCAGGCTTTTCTTCCTCTGAATATCAAAGAAAAAAATGTTTGAACAAATCTCCTAATCTTCCTCCTCCCTCACCCCCAGTCTGCTTCATCTTCAAAGGAAACTGGATAGTTTTCCCAAAAGTCCAAAGATTTCAGTCATATTCCAATTATCGAAAATGAAACCCCATCCAGTCTAACTAAAATAATAGGCAGAACTATACAAAAGAGTGCATACATACTGGTAGGACCACATTCAGTTCAGATCATTCAGATTATTGACTAGAGAATACAATGTACAAGGACTACAACATTTATAAAAACAATGAAAATATTAAACTACAGAAACAGCTGAAAAACTCACAAACAAGTGTAAAATTAAAAAATTAAGTTTTTAAACACCACTATACTTTCAGTGATTGTGTTCGCAACACCTTACACAGTTCAGAGTCTCGAAGAAATAAATATGAGTGTGTACACGTTAAGTAACTGTGCAAATGGCTATTGATACATTAAGACCTGAAATCAGGCAAGACAAAGCAGTGTAATATGGTGGGAAACAATCAGGGAATTAACACCAGTAAGAAAGCACAAGCACTGTTGAGAGAGGAGAACACATTTAAGGTAAACAATAGCACCTGAAGGACTCTGCTTGCAGAGAGAAAAATTATCAAAAAACCCAATGTGGAAAAAAACCAGCCAAAAAATAAGATGAAAGAATAAAGAAGCACAATGAAAGTCAGCAATCAAGTAGAAATTAGATTATACACAGTCATGAATTTGCTGTCGAGAGACAGACAATTACACATGCAGCTGAAAGAGTGATCATGTTAGGATGAAGAAAAATTAAGACAAAAATATTACTGCTAGCAAAAGCAAAGACACCAAACACACAAGAGTTACAGGAATCAAGATGAAAGCAACAGGTACTTGATAAGGGTTTCAAGCCTATACGTAAGCAAGACAATTTTGAGACTACTTCGAAGAAAGAAATGACAAAAACCCATACTACATACAGAAGAGTTCAGCAACAGCAGAATTGTAAGCACTGTTGGTGGAGAAAGCTTAAGAACAAACTTGAAACAGGAAGGCCAGAGATGGAAAAAAAAACTTTGAGAGGTGAACTAAAAAAGATGTAAGATAGACCAAAAAATACTCAGCTGAATCAAGTTCGATAAGAAAAAGATAAATAGGAAACAAGTGCAGCAAACATGAATGAAACAGTAGAAATATAAGGGCAGAAAAAGAGGAGAAAGTGAGCAAGAAAATAAGTTTGGCTTAGCTTTTTTTTTTTCTTTTTTAAATTTAGGACATACGAGAGTACCACATGAGGAAAATACAAAACAAAGGTCCAAGAGAGGTTTGTTAACTAGAAGAATTTGCTAAGTGGGGACCGTTTGGGTGTATTCAGTGAAGTGGAAAAAGAAAAAACAGTTTGGAAGATTAAGAACCAGATTGCACAGGTAAACAGTGTACCAGTACTCAAGCCAAAGAGAAGGCAATGGTTAGAAAGGATCAGGAGAATTTCAGGCAAACATCCTAAGCTAGGAGGGTAATTGGCTATTCTCAGAGCAAAATGTTGCAACACCATTGGAGGAAAAAGTACGTAGAGAAGGAGGATGCTGAGTATGACTCAAAATGAAAAGGATGAAGAACAGGTGTGTAGATGAAAATGGCAGATAAGAGAAGTTTCAGAATCATGAAAGTAAAGATTCTTAAGTTTAAGAAAAACATTACGCTAAATCTTGCAGGTACTGATACTATGCAAGTTGTAGCACAGAACAATCAAATGTTTGTCATTTATAGCTATTAGTTTAACTAGAACAAAATTTAAAAGCTAGAATAAAGTCTTTCTAGCATGTTATTCTACAGAATTCTCAGTTTGCAGGTAATGGAGCATCACCACATGTGAGTTTCTAGTTTTAAGCTAGTAAGCTTTATGTTCTACTTCATATGTTCTCATGTTAGGAATGAAGAAACAGGTTTTAAATGCAAAACAGGATTAAGAACTTGCCTCTGTTAACATCTGATCATTGTGCAAGGACACATACTGTCCATCTGCAACTTATGCTACACATTTTTCTGCTTCTAAACACACTCCCTCTATTCCAGCAGTCATATCTGTTCATGCTTTGGTGGTTCTTCAGACTCCCCCTGAGAACTGTATGTCTGGTACTTTAATATACAGCAATCTAGATAAGGAATGAACAGAGAAGACAAATTGAGACTAAATCAAGAATATTTTGAAGTGTCCCTATAGAGTCTAAAGTTTGGGGTTTTTTTTGAAGACTTGTATTAAGCATTCCAATATACAATACCCCTAACACAGTGCTTCCTGAATTTAACTTTAAACTTGAAAAAAGGTTTTTGCTCCTTTCCTGATATTTAGGACATTTTTAACAGAGCTCAGAGACACACCAAATATTTGCATCACTCATCTAGCTCTCCTTGCAGACACATGCCTCTCTAGTTTCAGTTCTGCTGCTGCTACTTTTAATTACGCTTCTGCAAAACCTGAACAAGCTACACCAAACAGCAGCACCTGAAGTAGGAAGCACAGCTGACCATCAACAATACAGCATGACTGGCAATACAGAAAGCACTATAAAATCGCATTAGGTAAACACAGTATTTCCCAAGAAACTGCTCTCCAACACAGATTGCTGCAAGACTGTTTCCCCCTCAGCTGGTTAATTTCCCCTGAAAGAAATAAACATAAGGTGTTGTTTTTGCAAAGACTAAAATCCAGCCTTCCTAGAAATCTGCTGTAAGTCCTAGTCAACATTTGATACAGTAACTGCAGTCTCAAATAGAATTAGGCAGGCAGTTCAAGCTCTCAAGCAAATGAGAAATATTCTACATCTGACACTTTTTTTTTTGTTCCAGATACGTAGAGAAATAAAGTCTGAAATGTGATTTTAAAACACTATTAAAAATAAGTATGGAAACTTCTAATTCTAGTAATGTTACCACTCAAATAGAAAGAAAAGCTATAAATTATTCAAAGTAATAAAAGATATTTCTCCTTTTTCATTAAAGTGCAACAGTAAATAGATACCGCTAACGAAAAAACTATCATAAGAACAATCTGTACAGTACCCTGAATTTGAGAGCCAGAAACTGGTCAAGAAAAAGACAGTTTAAGTGGGCTGTGGAATACCAAGGGAAAGGGAAGCTTTAACACTATTAATTCTCAAAGGCATACCCAGTGGCTTCAAAGTTTTCAACTGGAAAAAACAGGCAGCCATATGCATGACAGTACACAGAAGAACACATTCTGCAATTTTTACATAAATACAAAATTATATGTATATTAATACTAGAATCCTTAATCTGCTTGCAACAGTCATCAGGTCTAAGAGACAAAAAAGTCACGGCAGGACACGCTGTTATCAACTAGAGGGTGGAGGGAGGATATTGCCACTTGTGCACTGGCTGCAAAACTACTTGTGAAAGAAGAATCCACCACACATGAGGTTGTTTCCTGACCAGTCTGCTGTCTGCAAACATGCTCTCACTGAGCAGTCAATTACTGCTAGCAACAGCTGCAGGAGAGCATAAACTGAATCAAAGCCAGACAAAAAACTGATAGTGAAATCCTCATCAATTTTGCAGTAGGTTAGGCTCGGCATTTAGGTTTCTTGAGCAAGAACAAGAACTTGAGCAAAACTTTTAGCTGAGCCTGCCAAAAGAAGGGAAAGAAAAAAGAAAAATAAGCGTGAATGTATTTGTTTTCATCTTTCTTTAAGACAGAAGACAGGAAACATGCAGATGTAAAGAGAAGGAGTTGATACAGAAAGAAAAAGCGGCTCTAAAATGGCTGCAAAAAAGTGCACCTAACATGCATGGTACGAACAAAAAAAAAAAGGTGACTCAAATAACTTGTCTCTTCAGAAAGGAACTAACATGCTGAACTATATTTTGGTAGCTCAAAAATTTATTATTATGAAAGCAGTTTGCTTGCCAACTATTTTGTGAAAATATGGACAATGCAGTAAGCTATGAGATGAGGGGGAAAAGATATGCAAGCATATGCAAATGAGAGCCCATATAATGTTTGCACTGACTTTCTTTCAAGCTATTAAGTGAAAAAGAACCACCTAATTAAACTAACCAACCACAAATACCAATTGCTACAATGAAAGACATGGATAAAACAATTCCCTACAAAATAAGCTACCTTCAACTCCCTTTCTCTCATCCACCCCTGGCCTTAAGGGAACACAGCAATTATTTCTTAATTATATTATGAAACAATGTTAATTACTCTTCAGATTGCTTAGTAGGATCTAACCTACCTAACCTAAAGATAAAACCTGGATGCAAAACCAGCAACAATGTTATTTCCTTCCTAGAGTTAAAACTTGCAAGGGCTTAACCAAGACACATTTGAAAAGTATGCTATCGATGCTCTCTTAACAGAAATTATACTGATAATAGTCCTCTCATGAAAGAGTAATGTGTGTATTCCTTATATGAAAAAACAATACTAGGACAGTATTAGCTGTTTGATAGCAGTTTTAATTATTAACTAGAAACAAAAAGAAAAGCTCGTATCATGCAAGTCTACAGGCCTGCAGTGCATTTCTGTAGCCACAATTGCTCCTTTCATTACAGCCGGCTACACTGTTCCAAAAATATTCCTTAACAGTAGCAAGCATAAACTAGTAAAAACTCAGATACCAGTAACTATCACTGAAAGCAAAAAACTTTATATACTACTTTTTAAACCATTTTTTTAAATCTCTATATCGTGAAAACTAATTCCTGCAGAAAATTTACTACTACATCTTATTTTTTTCAATTTCACAAGCAAGAAAGTAACAGGAGGGTTTACTTCTTTTAAATCAGAAGCTTCTATCCTGGCAGGTAGCAAAATCTCTTTGTGCGTAGCTACAAACACCTAACATGGATCTTCATCGTTGTACCAAACTTCTTGGCATATTTGGTTACAAAACAACCACTGCCATCAGCAGAATGCCGTAGTGTTATACCATACCTTCTGGTAAACTATAGAGCACACAAGGTCTTTAACAGCAGAGAGGGAGAGGTCCTGAGCTTCAATGGTGACAGTCTCTCGAGTGAGACCAATCTGCAGAAGGAAGGAGACCCCGTGCATGGAGCCCCGGGAGTTGGTGAGGCTCTGGGTGCTGAAACTGCCATTGGAGAGTCGACTGGAGAGCCCCGACTGCGGACTTGAAGACAAAGTTGGGGTTTGTGGTGCAGCAGCATGACACGTAGGTGGGGAAAACTTCTGTAAGGATGGGGGAGAAGAGTTGTTTGCTGACATCTGACTTGCTTTACTCTGTCAAGATCTCTCTAGTAGTCAAGTTGTAAGAAAAATATGTCATCAGTTCTTGGTTTGAAATGAAAACAAGGATAATGTAACTTTCCCTTTCTTAGTTCAGTAAAATGCCCCTGACCAGTAAAACTTAATTTTCCCTTTCATTCTGTGTAAGCCAAAGAGTAAAATAAGTTCAGCTGCAAGTTACTTTAAATTAAAGGTTCTTTTTCTGCAGTTACAAACAGCTGATCAAAAGCAGATTGCCTGTCCTTTAGCACCACGTCCAGACAACAGAGGCTTACATAAAGGCCTCACAGAAATACATCAGCTCTGGTCTTTTATATTTGTCCTTCATTTTTGGATATTAAAAAAAAAAAGCTGGAAACACAGATGGAAATAAGTGTTGGTAACTCATTGAAAGTATTCTTGTTCATCTAATTCCACAGATCACATCTTAAATGCAGACCCATCTGCATGTAGCCTTTAAAATAAAAAAAAAAGCGTATCCTTAAGCAACAACAGAAGTTCACATATGTGATGAATCTATTCCTCCTTCAGAAAGTCTTCTCTGAATTCACAGGACACGGTTAACTTGGAGACGAGTGAAGGTATCTGATTTCATTTTTATCAAATATTTTAGCTCATGAAATGCAGGAGCAGAATGTCTGAAGACACAATCACATCAAATGTAATCTCTAGCTTCACCCAGATAATCTCCAGCATTTTGAAACGTTGTACTCTGCCTGTAGGGGAAAAGATAAAGTTGTTATTTCACACGAAATGCGTAAAATTGCATAGCAATGTCATAACCACTCTACTTCAAAGCAGCAGGATCACCAATTCCTTGTATTCAAATATGTTAGTAACATTTTGCACTTATAACTTGAACTTAACTGTTTTCCCACTGTATGATACACAAGACACATCAGACCTGATACTGCCAAATACATTACCATATCTTTTAATTAATAGTAATTTAATAGAGCAAAGCATGTAGAGAAGAGCAGAGCGAAGACCACAGCTCTGCAAGCATATACTGAGAAGCTGGTGGTAGCCAAGTAAATTTATTCAATGCATTGAAATGTCAAAAAAAACCATAACGTCAAAACTCAAAAAACTTCTATATAGCATGTACTCAGGATATCATTTTAATACTTTTATCCAAGACAAATGAAGAACATCTTGCACAAACTAACTGTAGGAAGATATGTATAGCATACAATTGAGCATTGGCTCCTTTGGGGAAAAAAGAAACACTTAATGCTCACTTGTCTGATTAAAAAAGCCAACCTGCTACAAGCTTTTAAAATAAATCATTTCGTGAGCACGGGCTCAGAAGTACTTGTTACAAGATGCTGTGCTACCTGATTTGGTATTTCAAGCATTTCATGAGCAACTGCAATGCTCAAAAAGAATCATTTGTAGATTTCCGAAGCAACTTCTGCCACAGAAAAAGTTATCGATGAATGCAAAACTGGTTCAAATACATAGTTACTACATATCACTAAGAGTTTTTGAAGGAGCATAGATCCATATAGGACACCAAAGTCTATAAACTCACGTATTTTTCCCTTCCCTTATGTACAGAAATTCTCAGAAAGAGTATTCCTAAGATTAAATGAAACTAAATTTTAGAAAAGAAATGCCACAATTTATCATGCATAACATAAGCTGTCCTTCCTAGAAATAAGGCTGATAATTAGTAAGACAAGTCCATTTAATAGATTAAGTATTCCTGATATTTACCAGTGTAATAACTCAAAACCCTGATGCCATTGCATTCTAAAAGGTAAGAAAGGAAACGGAGGTTCATGAATTGCAGACAAATCAGTTCCTAGTTCTATGATAAAAATTCCTAACAGCAGCTTCAGAGAGAGAACAAATATTGATACCTTCTGGATTCTCAGCATAGATATCTACAAACTGTTGTCTTCAAAAACTCAAGAGTTGCTGAACATTTACCAGTGACACCTGAAAAGGTAACTTCTGTCTTAAATACAATGCAGATGAAGGTCATAAATAGGAAGAACAAGGCAACAACAGTAACATTTAAGCACCTTTCTCAAGAAAGCAAGCAGCAGTGCCTTCAACTCTGCTTGAAGGTGATTTATGTTTGTGTTCTGCATATTACTTTTCTCTCCCTCACTTCTCACACATACCAGAGACAGCAAACACCAAGCCATAGGGGTGGATCTGAATTAAAAACCAACAATGTCCAACCAACATAACAGAAAACACAAAAACCCACGTGATGTGAAAGAATTAATAGGTCTACTAAGCAAGCTTAATTTAGACAGTGAAAACACACTGCAAAAACTCACCTACAGCTGCCTAATTAGAATGTTAATTATATTTACCAAAAGCATGATGTATTTACATTTGCAAAGGCTTTTCATACCAACTGTATTTGCATTGAGCTTTGTTAAAGGCTCATTTATTTTGCTACTTGGTAGGACAGAATAGATCTTTCTAAGAAAGGAAAGCCACAGAAATTGCTCACTTTGTAGTCAGGATAAACTGATTCTGAACATCAAATAAGTACATGCTGAAATTTATATTCAGTCTTTGTGGACTGAAGCCCCTCTGCCGGGAGGGACCTAGGTCCGCCCTCAGGTGCCAGGCTGGGGATGCGGGCGGGCAGGCGGCT
>NW_010188025.1:0-6648 GCF_000695765.1 Mesitornis unicolor | reverse complement strand
TTATGCACTGGGCCTAAACCACGACAGAGGGTTATGTGAGTTAACAGTTGAGTAAAAATAGTTCTTAATAGCCATTCTGAAAAATCTTTGCTGTGCTTTCCTAGACATTTTCAAATTCTACTATATGGCTTTAAAGTAGGGTTACCAAAACTGAAATCAGTGTTCAATATGTGGATGCACTGTGGATTTTCCTTCTAGGACAACAATTTCTTCTGGCTTGTTCTGTATTAATGTCTTAATAATTCCTAACCTTCTGTCTAAGTTTATTGCTTACTTCTAGTTAGGTCACATTTTCATGGTGATACCAAAATATGTTTCTACAGTCACAAAGTCTGCTTTAGAGTCAATCCTGCTGTATGTTTTCTGTGTGTAGTACTCTTTTTTTCTGACATTGTTCATCTTGCATTTCATCTGTTGATCTGTGATTTTTGATTTTGCTATTTATTCAAGTTTTTAGATTCCCATTTTGATATGGTTCAGGAGATTTCAAAAGGTCACATTATTTTAAGAGTCTTCCAGAGACAGTTCCAAAGGAGAATCATAATTACTGAATTTCTGATGGATTGAGAATCTCCAAGTTTTGGGTTCAGATCATGAAGATGTCATCTATGTGTCTTACATACAGAATAATTCTGGTACTCAAGTAAACTGAATTATTCAGTGAACTCACGAAGATATTGTCATGCTACGAATCCACCTTTATGTTCACAGCTGCGGTTCTTTGTTTAGCAAAAATATTACTTGCCAGTGGCATATTTGTGAATTAATTTTGGAGAAATATTGGTTTGAGTATGTTTGGATTTAAAATCTGAAGGTTTGTCTTACTTTTGTAGGTATTTCAGACAAGTAATGATACTGTCATGATGTGGCATGTTAATATGCAAATTACATTGTCCATGTTGACAGAGGGTGTTAACACACGTTATAGTTTGTGGAGGACATCCAACATGTCTTGGAAAAGCTCAGTCTTGTCAAAAGAAGTTAGCTTTTTTGTGAACATGGTAAGTATTCTGAAAATACGGTGGTAGAAAATGACAGGGCTGCCATAGTTTTCTTGCTTGTGGATCAGTTTTCAACTGGGCAAGCTAATTTGCCTGCATGACTGGGAAATGCTGTTAAGCTATATAGGAGTAATTCAGAAAAATCATTAATGGAGAGTATTAGTCTAAAGCTTCTGTGAATTTTTAAAATGTAATTTTAAATGTATTTTGCTCCCTTGAATCACAATATCTTACTCATTAATAAGTTTCCAAGATGTCCACTACATAAAAGTCAACATGTAAAAGCAGATATTCTAATTACCCTATCTTAATTTCTATAGTTCACACTTTAGTAATGAAATGTAGTCTTTGATTGCCTGCCCTGTCTTGTCTTCTGTGGCACAGAATTGACTACTAGTTATCACTGTGAAACTGGGAATATTTTTAAAAAGTAAAATTATATACACCTATATGTCATGTATACACATCACATCCTTTTGGCTTCCATCTGTGTTTACCTTCTCAGTTCAAGGTTTTTTATTCCTCTTGTTTTAAACAAGTCATGTAATCCAGAAGGACTAATCAGACTATATATCATTTTTGGCTTCATACATTTATAAAAAAAAATATTTAAACTGACCAGTGTTACTGTGTTTGGCACTTCTGAAATAATATCTTCATGCCATTGTCTTAGTACATTATAAGAATACAATGGCTTTTGTTGCATTCTTGTACTAGAAAGAAGCTCAATTAAATTTGCAGAGTGAGAAGCATCTGCTGTAGGTCATAGAAAGAAACAAGAAGCAATATTTTAATATTGATTATACAGAAGAGTATAAGGGATATTTCTCTTAATGTCAACAGTGGGTGAAAATAAGCAATTGCATTGTCCACAAAAACTATGTAAAAAACGTGTGATTTATTTGAATTCTTAAATATCTCAGATTTCTTCCATAATGATAGTAGATAGTCATTAAAACTATTTCCTTGCTATCTAGACACTTTGGGAGGTAACTTTGTCTGTGTAAAAAGACTGTGAGAAAGTTAAAAGTTGGTAGATTGGGGGCAGATTTTGTCTTTATTTACCCACATTACTAAAGTAGAATCTCAAACAATTTGAGTTTTTCTAGAAACACTGAAAAGCAGCGGTAATAGAAGTAGAAAAATTTACTGTGCACATAAACTACAGCTGGACTGAAATACAGCAACAGACCAGTTCTGGCTGCTAGACTTTTTTCTCTCCTCCTCTTTTCACAATATCTGCTATTGCCGTGCCCATCTGTTATTGCCATTACCAGCTTTCCCCCATCAGTCTTGATTGAGGATTAACAGAATAAATTGATACATTATGCAAGAAGAAAACAAATGCCATAGAAAATTATTAATTACATCCCAGTTGTATTCATTATACCCCAACTGTTTTGCTTAACTAAAATGACTGTTCTCCAGAAACTGTTTTAGAGTTTTTCAGAATTTAAGTTACATGGGACTAGAATATGTCTTCCTTGTGTATTTGTACAACATTCAAGGCAGTGATGTTGCTTATTTGATTGAATTATTTGTGCATAACTCCTTACTAAAAATACTGAAGTTTAATAATAAATAATACCCCCCTAGGGCAAATAAGGCTATATATAAACTGCTTTTTTTTTTTTTAAGGAAAAACATTCTAGAAATATATAAGCTTTTGGTAAATCTAGTTCAGGCTTTTGATACATCTGTAAGAACGTCCTATATTCTACCTGTTCCTTTTATGCTGGATGAAATAAATTACAGCTAAATCACAATAAAATAGTTTATCAGCATATGCACATATATCCCATTCTAGCTGACGAGGTTACTGTTTTAACAGATATTGCTTAAACAGCATTCATAATACATGCAGCAGAGCTGTAACAAATGACAATAAATGTGCTACAGAAATGAAATGGATAGTTTTTTATCTAAAAGAACATGAAAACATAATATGAAATCCCATTTTGACACTGGTTTGACCTCTAGCAGAATATAAGAATTATTTTTATTGATGCTGTTACATGTATTACGCTTCCACGCATTGATTTTTACTGCAGAACCTTTAACATAAACGAGAAAAACAAATATATGTATATATGGCTAAAAGCTAAATCCTTATTTGAATTCTTATCAGTACGGATAGTAAGCACATGGTTTAGGGACTTTTAAAGATTCTTAAATATTCCAGTTTTAAATTTCCCTTATGGCACCACTCACAGAGGTTAAAGTTGTAATGCTTAATCCTGTTGTCTGAGGTGATTATGCAGAATGCATCTCTGCATATATTGGAAAGACATTTTGTGCTTACATATGCATGCCTGTCTAGCAGGTTATTTTGCAAGGTGTATGGTGATTACAATATTACAGGAAGGTCTGTTTGAAACCTATGCAATGAAATTACAATAATTTGTAAAATGAGATATAATGATATTTCACTAGTCCTTTTTGGTAAATCACCAAGCATGGAGGAAGTAGACAATTCTGCAAATGCAGGTAAGGTGTGAGAACACAGCACAGAGTGGTGAAGAGGAAGAAATGCATGACCAACAACAATGAAGAAAGAAAGAGGTGAAGAAAGAGGAAAAAGAACAATCAATCAACAGTTACTATGTGGGAAGGGGAGAAGATCAGAACAGGGTGCTGCATGTGTCAGTCAAGTATGCTGTTTCCCTTTGGAAAAGTTGCTTGTTGACAATCTTTTTGTTTTCAATTGAGCTTACCCATACAGCTTGCTATTCACTGCCACATAGACCCTACAAAAAAAAAAAAAAAATTTGAAAAAGCTCCAACCCCACTGAGAAATGAATCCAGAAAAGAAACAGATGGCTTTAGTATATCACCCAGTTGCAAAAATTTCCTGAAATGCAAAAAAAACCCACCCCAAAACCCTAGAAGATAACTGTGAAATCCCTAAATAAAGTCTGTTTAAATATTGATTAAAGGAGTTGAACTCTGGTTTGTACTGTCATTATGTGCAGTATAATTTTCCAAGGGAAATCAAGTTTAAAATATATATTTCAATAACTATTTGTAACATACAGATTACTTTTTTTACCAACACATGTTGCTGCTTTAATCTAGATTATATTGTATTTAAATAATTTTAGTTTAAAAGGAAAAAAGGTCCCAGTGGATAACAAATCACTTCACTACTTTACAAGTGCAGGTCAAATTGCTTGTGGAGAGGCTGCATTGGAAAACACTTTCGTGGAAGAGTTCTGTTGTAATAATGGCTGTGTATCAATTATTTAGGAAACAGAGAAAAATGAGGCTTAGTCCTGTGTGGTACAGAGATGGAGCACATTGTTCGTAAAGTAAAACGTAATGGCTGGTTCAGACACTGAAAAAGAGACTGACCTTATATTTATGACAGTGCTAGGCCCAGGAGTAAATCAAAGAGCACAATCCTTTAGATATGTGCTTACTTACATGCTAAAGTTCATATTTGATCTATATGTTCATTGAAGCAATCATTCCTTATCTCTTTTTGGCCTTTATCTCAAATATAAACCAGAAATATTACAATAAAAGGACAAATTATTTCTGCAATATGAAGACAATTAAATTAGTGCTTAGTTTCACTTGAGCTTGTGTAGTTTCCATTCAAACTCTTGCTGGAGTACAAAAACATTAAGTCGTCTGCTCCTCACTTCACAGGAACTTACAAAAGAGAATACTGAGCAATTCTGCCAAAGGTGTTGTCATGAACCTACTGAATTGATATGTGTTTTGTTTACACTGTAGAAAAGGAAAATTAATATTTTGAAAAAAATAATCCATTAAGAAGGACTGTTTAAACAAGGGTCTCATAAAGCAGCTACAGCTTCAGGAAGAACATTTTTTATTTAACTTCTCTTTTACTTATGGTTTCTGTACTATATGTGTCAAAAGTGTTAATTTTGTTGTAAACATAATTTCATCATTTCCTAGACTATGCAGTTAACATGGAAATATTTTATTATAATGAACCAACTGCTCTTAATCTTAAAATGGAACTCACAGCTTTTGGTGAAATATTGTGGGTTTTAATTTGCCCTAACCTGTGGTGGTGACAACTGCAATATAAATAAAAATGTGAAGAAGAAAAATGTTTCATTAAGACAAGAGTAAGAGTCATGAGATACAGGTTAAGATTTCTTACAACTGGAACTTAAAATTCAGCCCAGAACCCTTTAATTACACATGTAAAAAAAAATGGCCTGGATGCTCAATGGTTCTGAGCCTTAATTAAATACCAGTTAACTCAAGGAAAACCACTGTGTGCATAATTAGCTGGCAAAAGTCAGGTTGCTTCTGTAAGCACTTAAGTATGAATGTGAAAGCTCACCTTTAGGACTTAACCAAGATAAAAAGAAATAAAGCAATTATTTGTTTTCAGTTCTGCTAGACTGGATTCTTGGTATGTGGGGTTTTTTCCTGTTTGTTGGGGTTTTTTTCTGTTTTTTTGTTTTGTTTCATTCTTAAATTATTTGTTGCTTTGCTTGAATTCTAAGACCCTGGGGATAAGTTTATATGTGAGAATTTTATCTATCTCTAGACTCCATGGTTGAAGAGAGGAACCTTTTAAAGGAACTAACAACTGAAGGCCAAAATCCAAGGGAACAAAAGCAAATAAAAAATAGCACCAAAAAATATGAACGACATGACTTTAAACCCATGTCAAAATTCTAGGGGTGGGAATTACTCAGAATTTCTTAACATTTATTCTTATTCACACTGTGCTAGGAAAGTTATTTAACGTTTCCATACCTAACTTCTCTTTTCTATGTTGTAGCTGAAATAATAGTATTTACTCCTCTTTCAGGGTATTAGGAGATTTAATTTAATAATTCCTATGAAACACTTCATTAATCACAGGAGGAAGTAATATTTCCATATTACTTGAAAGAAAAAGAAATAGAAATGGATGAAGAAATAGACAAAATATTCCATAGGCAGCTGGGAGAAGCCTTGCATTTGCTTCCCCTTGTACTCGTGGGGGACTTCAACTTCCCGGATATCTGCTGGAAATAGAACACAGCAGAGAGGGAACAGTCCCAGAGGTTCCTGGAGTGTGGGGAAGATAACTCACTGACACAGCTGGTGAAGGAGCCAACAAAGGAAGGTGCCCTGCTGGACCTGCTGTTTGCAAACAGAGAAGGTCTTGTGGGGAATGTGACGGTTGGAGGCTGTCTTGAGCACAGTGATCATGAAATGATAGAGTTTTCAATTCTTGGAGAAGTAAGGAGGGGAGCTAGCAGAACTGACATTTTGGATTTCTGGCGGGCAGACTTTGGCCTGTTTAGGTACTTGGTTGGCAGAATCCCCTGGGCAGCAGTTCTGAAAGGCAAAGGAGTCCAGGAAGGCTGGACACTCCTCAAGAAGGAACTCTTAAAGGCACAGGAACAGGCCATCCCTGTGTGTCGGAAAACAAGCCGGTGGGGAAGAAGACCGGCCTGGCTGAACAGAGAGCTCTGGCTGAAGCTCAGGAAAAAGAAGAGAGTTTTTGATTTATGGAAGAAGGGCAGGCTACTCAGGAGGAGTACAGGGCTGCTGTGAGGCTGTGCACAGAGAAAATTATAATTAGAAATTAGAAACATAGAAAAAACATAGAAAATATACATAAAATATATATAAACATAGAAATTAGAAGGGCCAAAGTGCAGATGGAACT
>NW_010188024.1:0-570 GCF_000695765.1 Mesitornis unicolor | reverse complement strand
CCAGTCCCTTCCCAGTGCTTCCCAGTGCCCCTCAGCCCCTTCCCAGTGCCCCCCAGCCCCTGCCCAGTCCCTTACCAGGTAGTCCATGCAGTGCTTGCGCACCACCTCGTGCATGTCCTGGTCTCCGTACACCTGATCGGCTGGGGACAGCGAGGGGGGGTCAGCTCCGTCCCAGCAGCCCCGTTTCGGGGGGCAGGGCTTTAGGGCGGGGGACACGGCGGGGGCTCACCCACGGCACGGAAAAGGCAGGCGCCGTCCTCCTTCATGCGCTTGATGATGAAGCCTTTCTTCTCCCGCAGCGCCTTCTCGAACCGGTGCTCCTGCTGGAGACACAGCCGGGCTCGGGGACCCCCACCACCCCCAGGGACCCCCATTTGGGGTCCCCATGGGGATCTGGGGAACCCTAAAGGGGGGTTGTGGGATTTGGGGGGGTTATAGGGAGACATTTGGGGTCCCCATGGGGATCCAAGGAACCCTAAAAGGACACTGGGGGTGACTGAGGGATATGGGGAAGCTTTAAGAGGGGGCATTTGGGGTCCCCATGGGGATCTGGGGAACCCTAAAGGGGGG